>NC_086446.1:137410812-137710812 GCF_028390025.1 Pseudophryne corroboree
CAAGAGATCCTGAAGCACTCACTCATCATGGGAAAGTACCAATGTGTTTCTTCGTTGGTTGATGGAAGAAACATCTTACAAAAACTCTCCAGATTATTGACTCTTTAAAGATTTTCTAGGATACGTTCTAGATGTATGCTTATTAGACTTTGTCAGTATGGACTTTTTGCAAAGTGTCTCTGTGGCGCAATCGGTTAGTATGTCCGGCTACTATCAAAAAGGTTGGTGGTTCAATCCCAACCAGGGACATAATTGACCTTGTTATCAGATTTTGGTGATCTTTAAGTAGACAAGTCAAAATTTCAAACCCCCTGTTATGGTGTAGGGTACCTGGCCTTCTCTGATGTAATCAGAGTTAGATTTGATTCAGTGATTTTATAAAAACAGCTAGGAAGCACAATTTAGCAGTGGGTTGCAGAGAAAAAGAAATATGCTGGCAAAAAAAATCCAATTGAGTGATTAAACAGCTCTTCATTTTCTAGCTTTATTTTTATGCTAACAAATTTGTTCTTTGAAAAGTGTCCACAAAGCCAAGTCTCTGATTAACACCTTTGTAGGGATGGTTTTTCACCTATTACTAAATTAAACTTGCTTCATTGGAAAGGCAGCAAGATGCATCCTCATTTCAATGTCTACTGAAATAATACAGGTTGACACCAGGAAACATTAACGCCACTGTATCCTTGCTGCTTTCTCATGTGGAAGTCTGTTTAATGTGAAAACAAGGTGATATCTAATTAGCACACAGGTAAGGAATTAAGAAAATCTTTATTTAAGGGTGAAGATGTTTCTCACAAAATCGTTGCCCCAATGCATCATTGAAATTCAAGCTGGAAAGATGATTTTAATATATCACTTGTACATTTTGTATTGCTCTTCTGGTGACAATGTAGTTTGTTTTTGTCAATTACCATTTTAATAATAGGGTAAAGAAAATTAAGTGGATTTTTGAAAGAAAACAATACTGTCAATATACTATTAAAACAAATTAAAATGGTAAAAGTTATTGTACTTTAAGTAAAAATAAAAGAGCCAAAATATCAATCCCAGTTTTGGATTACTTTAACAAAAAAAAATGCATATAGCAGAGGATAGTTTCAATCTGCCTACCGTTGGGTTATGGGCCCAGCATGCTTCCATTGCTGTACTCTGCTGCACATGTAAGTGCAAGAGATCCTGAAGCACTCACTCATCATGGGAAAGTACCAATGTGTTTCTTCGTTGGTTGATGGAAGAAACATCTTACAAAAACTCTCCAGATTATTGACTTTTTAAAGTTTTTCTAGGAAACGTTTTAGATGAATGCTTATTAGCCTTTGTCAGTATGGACTTTTGCAAAGTGTCTCTGTGGCGCAATCAGTTAGTGTGCATGGCTATTAACCAAAAGGTTGGTGGTTCAATCCCACCCAGGGACGTATTTGACCTTGTTATCAGATTTCGGTGATCTTTAAGTAGACAAGTCAAAATTTCAAACCCCCTGTTCTGGTGTAGGGTACGTGGCCTTCTCTGATGGAGTTAGATTTGATTCAGTGATTTTAGAAAAACAGCTAGGAAGCACAATTTAGCAGTGGGTTGCAGAGAAAAAGAAATATGCTGGCAAAAAAAATCCAATTGAGTGATTAAACAGCTCTTAATTTTCTGGCTTTATTTTTATGCTAACAAATTTGTTCTCTGAAAAGTGTCCACAAAGCCAAGTCTCTGATTAACACCTTTGTAAGGATGGTTTTTAAAATATTACTAAATTAAACTTGCTTCATTGGAAAGGCAGCAAGATGCATCCTCATTTCAATGTCTACTGAAATAATACAGGTTGACACCAGGAAACATTAACGCCACTGCATCCTTGCTGCTTTCTCATGTGGAAGTCTGTTTAATGTGAAAACAAGGTGATATCTAATTAGCACACAGGTAAGGAATTAAGAAAATCTTTATTTAAGGGTGAAAATGTTTCTCACAAAATCGTTGCCCCAATGCATCATTGAAATTCAAGCTGGAAAGATGATTTTAATATATCACTTGTACATTTTGTATTGCTCTTCTGGTGACAATGTAGTTTGTTTTTGTCAATTACCATTTTAATAATAGGGTAAAAAAAATTAAGTGGATTTTTGAAAGAAAACAATACTGTCAATATACTATTAAAACAAATTAAAATGGTAAAAGTTATTGTACTGTAAGTAAAAATAAAAGAGCCAACATATCAATCCCAGTTTTGGATTACTTTAATTAAAAAAAAAATGCATATAGCAGAGGATAGTTTCAATCTGCCTACCTCTGGGTTATGTGCCCAGCATGCTTCCATTGCTATACTCTGCTGCACATGTAAGTGCAATAGATCCTGAAGCACTCACTCATCCTGGGAAAGTACCAATGTGTTTCTTCGTTGGTTGATGGAAGAAACATCTTACAAAAACTCTCCAGATTATTGACTTTTTAAAGTTTTTCTAGGAAACGTTTTAGATGAATGCTTATTAGCCTTTGTCAGTATGTACTTTTGCAAAGTGTCTCTGTGGCGCGATCAGTTAGTGTGTATGGCTATTAACCAAAAGGTTGGTGGTTCAATCCCACCCAGGGACGTAATTGACCTTGTTATCAGATTTTGGTGATCTTTAAGTAGACAAGTCAAAATTTCAAACCCCCTCTTATGGTGTAGGGTACCTGGCCTTCTCTGATGTAATCAGAGTTAGATTTGATTCAGTGATTTTATAAAAACAGCTAGGAAGCACAATTTAGCAGTGGGTTGCAGAGAAAAAGAAATATGCTGGCAAAAAAATCCAATTGAGTGATTAAACAGCTCTTCATTTTCTGGCTTTATTTTTATGCTAACAAATTTGTTCTCTGAAAAGTGTCCACAAAGCCAAGTCTCTGATTAACACCTTTGTAAGGATGGTTTTTCACCTATTACTAAATTAAACTTGCTTCATTGGAAAGGCAGCAAGATGCATCCTCATTTCAATGTCTACTGAAATAATACAGGTTGACACCAGGAAACATTAACGCCACTGCATCCTTGCTGCTTTCTCATGTGGAAGTCTGTTTAATGTGAAAACAAGGTGATATCTAATTAGCACACAGGTAAGGAATTAAGAAAATCTTTATTTAAGGGTGAAAATGTTTCTCACAAAATCGTTGCCCCAATGCATCATTGAAATTCAAGCTGGAAAGATGATTTTAATATATCACTTGTACATTTTGTATTGCTCTTCTGGTGACAATGTAGTTTGTTTTTGTCAATTACCATTTTAATAATAGGGTAAAGAAAATTAAGTGGATTTTTAAAAGAAAACAATACTTTCAATATACTATTAAAACAAATTAAAATAGTAAAAGTTATTGTACTTTAATGAAAAATAAAAGAGCAAAAATATCAATCCCAGTTTTGATTACTTAAATTAACAAAAAAAATGCATATAGCAAAGGATAGTTTCAATCTGCCTACCTCTGGGTTATGGGCCCAGCATGCTTCCATTGCAGTACTCTGCTGCACATGTAAGTGCAAGAGATCCTGAAGCACTCACTCATCATGGGAAAGTACCAATGTGTTTCTTCGTTGGTGGATGGAAGAAACATCTTACAAAAACTCTCCAGATTATTGACTTTTTAAAGTTTTTCTAGGAAACGTTTTAGATGAATGCTTATTAGCCTTTGTCAGTATGTACTTTTAAAAAGTGTCTCTGTGGTGCAATCAGTTAGTGTGTACGGCTATAAACCAAAAGGTTGGTGGTTCAATCCCACCCAGGGACGTAATTGACCTTGTTATCAGATTTTGGTGATCTTTAAGTAGACAAGTCAAAATTTCAAACCCCCTCTTATGGTGTAGGGTACCTGGCCTTCTCTGATGTAATCAGAGTTAGATTTGATTCAGTGATTTTATAAAACAGCTAGGAAGCACAATTTAGCAGTGGGTTGCAGAGAAAAAGAAATATGCTGGCAAAAAAATCCAATTGAGTGATTAAACAGCTCTTAATTTTCTGGCTTTATTTTTATGCTAACAAATTTGTTCTTTGAAAAGTGTCCACAAAGCCAAGTCTCTGATTAACACCTTTGTAGGGATGGTTTTTCACCTATTACTAAATTAAATTTGCTTCATTGGAAAGGCAGCAAGATGCATCCTCATTTCAATGTCTACTGAAATAATACGGGTTGACACAAGGAAACATTAACGCCACTGCATCCTTGCTGCTTTCTCATGTGGAAGTCTGTTTAATGTGAAAACAAGGTGATATCTAATTAGCACACAGGTAAGGAATTAAGAAAATCTTTATTTAAGGGTGAAGATGTTTCTCACAAAATCGTTGCCCCAATGCATCATTGAAATTCAAGCTGGAAAGATGATTTTAATATATCACTTGTACATTTTGTATTGCTCTTCTGGTGACAATGTAGTTTGTTTTTGTCAATTACCCTTTTAATAATAGGGTAAAGAAAATTAAGTGGATTTTTTAAAGAAAACTATACTGTCAATATACTATTAAAACAAATTAAAATGGTAAAAGTTATTGTACTTTAAGTAAAAATAAAAGAGCAAAAATATCAATCCCAGTTTTGATTTCTTAAATTAACAAAAAAAAATGCATATAGCAAAGGATAGTTTCAATCTGCCTACCTCTGGGTTATGGGCCCAGCATGCTTCCATTGCAGTACTCTGCTGCACATGTAAGTGCAAGAGATCCTGAAGCACTCAGTCATCATGGGAAAGTACCAATGTGTTTCTTCGTTGGTTGATGGAAGAAACATCTTACAAAAACTCTCCAGATTATTGACTTTTTAAAGTTTTTCTAGGAAACGTTTTAGATGAATGCTTATTAGCCTTTGTCAGTATGGACTTTTGCAAAGTGTCTCTGTGGCGCAATCAGTTAGTGTGCACGGCTATTAACCAAAAGGTTGGTGGTTCAATCCCACCCAGGGATGTATTTGACCTTGTTATCAGATTTTGGTGATCTTTAAGTAGACAAGTCAAAATTTCAAACCCCCTCTTATGGTGTAGGGTACCTGGCCTTCTCTGATGTAATCAGAGTTAGATTTGATTCAGTGATTTTATAAAAACAGCTAGGAAGCACAATTTAGCAGTGGGTTGCAGAGAAAAAGAAATATGCTGGCAAAAAAATCCAATTGAGTGATTAAACAGCTCTTCATTTTCTGGCTTTATTTTTATGCTAACAAATTTGTTCTCTGAAAAGTGTCCACAAAGCCAAGTCTCTGATTAACACCTTTGTAAGGATGGTTTTTCACCTATTACTAAATTAAACTTGCTTCATTGGAAAGGCAGCAAGATGCATCCTCATTTCAATGTCTACTGAAATAATACAGGTTGACACCAGGAAACATTAACGCCACTGCATCCTTGCTGCTTTCTCATGTGGAAGTCTGTTTAATGTGAAAACAAGGTGATATCTAATTTGCACACAGGTAAGGAATTAAGAAAATCTTTATTTAAGGGTGAAAATGTTTCTCACAAAATCGTTGCCCCAATGCATCATTGAAATTCAAGCTGGAAAGATGATTTTAATATATCACTTGTACATTTTGTATTGCTCTTCTGATGACAATGTAGTTTGTTTTTGTCAATTACCATTTTAATAATAGGGTAAAGAAAATTAAGTGGATTTTTAAAAGAAAACAATACTTTCAATATACTATTAAAACAAATTAAAATGGTAAAAGTTATTGTACTTTAATGAAAAATAAAAGAGCAACAATATCAATCCCAGTTTTGGATTACTTTAATTAACAAAAAAAAAATGCATATAGCAGAGGATAGTTTTAATCTGCCTACCTCTGGGTTATGGGCCCAGCATGCTTCCATTGCAGTACTCTGCTGCACATGTAAGTGCAAGAGATCCTGAAGCACTCACTCATCATGGGAAAGTACCAATGTGTTTCTTCGTTGGTGGATGGAAGAAACATCTTACAAAAACTCTCCAGATTATTGACTTTTTAAAGTTTTTCTAGGAAACATTTTAGATGAATGCTTATTAGCCTTTGTCAGTATGTACTTTTGCAAAGTGTCTCTGTGGCGCAATCAGTTAGTGTGTACGGCTATAAACCAAAAGGTTGGTGGTTCAATCCCACCCAGGGACGTAATTGACCTTGTTATCAGATTTTGGTGATCTTTAAGTAGACAAGTCAAAATTTCAAACCCCCTCTTATGGTGTAGGGTACCTGGCCTTCTCTGATGTAATCAGAGTTAGATTTGATTCAGTGATTTTATAAAAACAGCTAGGAAGCACAATTTAGCAGTGGGTTGCAGAGAAAAAGAAATATGCTGGCAAAAAAAATCCAATTGAGTGATTAAACAGCTCTTAATTTTCTGGCTTTATTTTTATGCTAACAAATTTGTTCTTTGAAAAGTGTCCACAAAGCCAAGTCTCTGATTAACACCTTTGTAGGGATGGTTTTTAACCTATTACTAAATTAAATTTGCTTCATTGGAAAGGCAGCAAGATGCATCCTCATTTCAATGTCTACTGAAATAATACGGGTTGACACAAGGAAACATTAACGCCACTGCATCCTTGCTGCTTTCTTCATGTGGAAGTCTGTTTAATGTGAAAACAAGGTGATATCTAATTAGCACACAGGTAAGGAATTAAGAAAATCTTTATTTAAGGGTGAAGATGTTTCTCACAAAATCGTTGCCCCAATGCATCATTGAAAGTCAAGCTGGAAAGATGATTTTAATATATCACTTGTACATTTTGTATTGCTCTTCTGGTGACAATGTAGTTTGTTTTTGTCAATTACCCTTTTAATAATAGGGTAAAGAAAATTAAGTGGATTTTTTAAAGAAAACTATACTGTCAATATACTATTAAAACAAATTAAAATGGTAAAAGTTATTGTACTTTAAGTAAAAATAAAAGAGCAAAAATATCAATCCCAGTTTTGATTACTTAAATTAACAAAAAAATATGCATATAGCAAAGGATAGTTTCATTCTGCCTACCTCTGGGTTATGGGCCCAGCATGCTTCCATTGCAGTACTCTGCTGCACATGTAAGTGCAAGAGATCCTGAAGCACTCAGTCATCATGGGAAAGTACCAATGTGTTTCTTCGTTGGTTGATGGAAGAAACATCTTACAAAAACTCTCCAGATTATTGACTTTTTAAAGTTTTTCTAGGAAACGTTTTAGATGAATGCTTATTAGCCTTTGTCAGTATGTACTTTTGCAAAGTGTCTCTGTGGCGCAATCAGTTAGTGTATATGGCTATTAACCAAAAGGTTGGTGGTTCAATCCCACCCAGGGACGTAATTGACCTTGTTATCAGATTTTGGTGATCTTTAAGTAGACAAGTCAAAATTTCAAACCCCCTCTTATGGTGTAGGGTACCTGGCCTTCTCTGATGTAATCAGAGTTAGATTTGATTCAGTGATTTTATAAAAACAGCTAGGAAGCACAATTTAGCAGTGGGTTGCAGAGAAAAAGAAATATGCTGGCAAAAAAATCCAATTGAGTGATTAAACAGCTCTTCATTTTCTGGCTTTATTTTTATGCTAACAAATTTGTTCTCTGAAAAGTGTCCACAAAGCCAAGTCTCTGATTAACACCTTTGTATGGATGGTTTTTCACCTATTACTAAATTAAACTTGCTTCATTGGAAAGGCAGCAAGATGCATCCTCATTTCAATGTCTACTGAAATAATACAGGTTGACACCAGGAAACATTAACGCCACTGCATCCTTGCTGCTTTCTCATGTGGAAGTCTGTTTAATGTGAAAACAAGGTGATATCTAATTAGCACACAGGTAAGGAATTAAGAAAATCTTTATTTAAGGGTGAAAATGTTTCTCACAAAATCGTTGCCCCAATGCATCATTGAAATTCAAGCTGGAAAGATGATTTTAATATATCACTTGTACATTTTGTATTGCTCTTCTGATGACAATGTAGTTTGTTTTTGTCAATTACCATTTTAATAATAGGGTAAAGAAAATTAAGTGGATTTTTAAAAGAAAACAATACTTTCAATATACTATTAAAACAAATTAAAATGGTAAAAGTTATTGTACTTTAATGAAAAATAAAAGAGCAAAAATATCAATCCCAGTTTTGGATTACTTTAATTAACAAAAAAAATGCATATAGCAGAGGATAGTTTTAATCTGCCTACCTCTGGGTTATGGGCCCAGCATGCTTCCATTGCAGTACTCTGCTGCACATGTAAGTGCAAGAGATCCTGAAGCACTCACTCATCATGGGAAAGTACCAATGTGTTTCTTCGTTGGTGGATGGAAGAAACATCTTACAAAAACTCTCCAGATTATTGACTTTTTAAAGTTTTTCTAGGAAACGTTTTAGATGAATGCTTATTAGCCTTTGTCAGTATGTACATTTGCAAAGTGTCTCTGTGGCGCAATCAGTTAGTGTGTACGGCTATAAACCAAAAGGTTGGTGGTTCAATCCCACCCAGGGATGTAATTGACCTTGTTATCAGATTTTGGTGATCTTTAAGTAGACAAGTCAAAATTTCAAACCCCCTCTTATGGTGTAGGGTACCTGGCCTTCTCTGATGTAATCAGAGTTAGATTTGATTCAGTGATTTTATAAAAACAGCTAGGAAGCACAATTTAGCAGTGGGTTGCAGAGAAAAAGAAATATGCTGGCAAAAAAAATCCAATTGAGTGATTAAACAGCTCTTAATTTTCTGGATTTATTTTTATGCTAACAAATTTGTTCTTTGAAAAGTGTCCACAAAGCCAAGTCTCTGATTAACACCTTTGTAGGGATGGTTTTTAACCTATTACTAAATTAAATTTGCTTCATTGGAAAGGCAGCAAGATGCATCCTCATTTCAATGTCTACTGAAATAATACGGGTTGACACAAGGAAACATTAACGCCACTGCATCCTTGCTGCTTTCTCATGTGGAAGTCTGTTTAATGTGAAAACAAGGTGATATCTAATTAGCACACAGGTAAGGAATTAAGAAAATCTTTATTTAAGGGTGAAGATGTTTCTCACAAAATCGTTGCCCCAATGCATCATTGAAATTCAAGCTGGAAAGATGATTTTAATTTATCACTTGTACATTTTGTATTGCTCTTCTGGTGACAATGTAGTTTGTTTTTGTCAATTACCCTTTTAATAATAGGGTAAAGAAAATTAAGTGGATTTTTTAAAGAAAACTATACTGTCAATATACTATTAAAACAAATTAAAATGGTAAAAGTTATTGTACTTTAAGTAAAAATAAAAGAGCAAAAATATCAATCCCAGTTTTGATTACTTAAATTAACAAAAAAAAATGCATATAGCAAAGGATAGTTTCAATCTGCCTACCTCTGGGTTATGGGCCCAGCATGCTTCCATTGCAGTACTCTGCTGCACATGTAAGTGCAAGAGATCCTGAAGCACTCAGTCATCATGGGAAAGTACCAATGTGTTTCTTCGTTGGTTGATGGAAGAAACATCTTACAAAAACTCTCCAGATTATTGACTTTTTAAAGTTTTTCTAGGAAACGTTTTAGATGAATGCTTATTAGCCTTTGTCAGTATGTACTTTTGCTAAGTGTCTCTGTGGCGCAATCAGTTAGTGTATATGGCTATTAACCAAAAGGTTGGTGGTTCAATCCCACCCAGGGACGTAATTGACCTTGTTATCAGATTTTGGTGATCTTTAAGTAGACAAGTCAAAATTTCAAACCCCCTCTTATGGTGTAGGGTACCTGGCCTTCTCTGATGTAATCAGAGTTAGATTTGATTCAGTGATTTTATAAAAACAGCTAGGAAGCACAATTTAGCAGTGGGTTGCAGAGAAAAAGAAATATGCTGGCAAAAAAATCCAATTGAGTGATTAAACAGCTCTTCATTTTCTGGCTTTATTTTTATGCTAACAAATTTGTTCTCTGAAAAGTATCCACAAAGCCAAGTCTCTGATTAACACCTTTGTAAGGATGGTTTTTCACCTATTACTAAATTAAACTTGCTTCATTGGAAAGGCAGCAAGATGCATCCTCATTTCAATGTCTACTGAAATAATACAGGTTGACACCAGGAAACATTAACGCCACTGCATCCTTGCTGCTTTCTCATGTGGAAGTCTGTTTAATGTGAAAACAAGGTGATATCTAATTAGCACACAGGTAAGGAATTAAGAAAATCTTTATTTAAGGGTGAAAATGTTTCTCACAAAATCGTTGCCCCAATGCATCATTGAAATTCAAGCTGGAAAGATGATTTTAATATATCACTTGTACATTTTGTATTGCTCTTCTGGTGACAATGTAGTTTGTTTTTGTCAATTACCATTTTAATAATAGGGTAAAGAAAATTAAGTGGATTTTTAAAAGAAAACAATACTTTCAATATACTATTAAAACAAATTAAAATGGTAAAAGTTATTGTACTTTAATGAAAAATAAAAGAGCAAAAATATCAATCCCAGTTTTGGATTACTTTAATTAACAAAAAAAATGCATATAGCAGAGGATAGTTTTAATCTGCCTACCTCTGGGTTATGGGCCCAGCATGCTTCCATTGCAGTACTCTGCTGCACATGTAAGTGCAAGAGATCCTGAAGCACTCAGTCATCATGGGAAAGTACCAATGTGTTTCTTCGTTGGTGGATGGAAGAAACATCTTACAAAAACTCTCCAGATTATTGACTTTTTAAAGTTTTTCTAGGAAACGTTTTAGATGAATGCTTATTAGCCTTTGTCAGTATGTACTTTTGCAAAGTGTCTCTGTGGCGCAATCAGTTAATGTGTACGGCTATAAACCAAAAGGTTGGTGGTTCAATCCTACCCAGGGACGTAATTGACCTTGTTATCAGATTTTGGTGATCTTTAAGTAGACAAGTCAAAATTTCAAACCCCCTCTTATGGTGTAGGGTACCTGGCCTTCTCTGATGTAATCAGAGTTAGATTTGATTCAGTGATTTTATAAAAACAGCTAGGAAGCACAATTTAGCAGTGGGTTGCAGAGAAAAAGAAATATGCTGGCAAAAAAATCCAATTGAGTAATTAAACAGCTCTTAATTTTCTGGCTTTATTTTTATGCTAACAAATTTGTTCTTTGAAAAGTGTCCACAAAGCCAAGTCTCTGATTAACACCTTTGTAGGGATGGTTTTTCACCTATTACTAAATTAAATTTGCTTCATTGGAAAGGCAGCAAGATGCATCCTCATTTCAATGTCTACTGAAATAATACGGGTTGACACAAGGAAACATTAACGCCACTGCATCCTTGCTGCTTTCTCATGTAGAAGTCTGTTTAATGTGAAAACAAGGTGATATCTAATTAGCACACAGGTAAGGAATTAAGAAAATCTTTATTTAAGGGTGAAGATGTTTCTCACAAAATCGTTGCCCCAATGCATCATTGAAATTCAAGCTGGAAAGATGATTTTAATATATCACTTGTACATTTTGTATTGCTCTTCTGGTGACAATGTAGTTTGTTTTTGTCAATTACCATTTTAATAATAGGGTAAAGAAAATTAAGTGGATTTTTGAAAGAAAACAATACTGTCAATATACTATTAAAACAAATTAAAATGGTAAAAGTTATTGTACTTTAAGTAAAAATAAAAGAGCCAAAATATCAATCCCAGTTTTGGATTACTTTAATTAACAAAAAAAATGCATATAGCAGAGGATAGTTTCAATCTGCCTACCGCTGGGTTATGGGCCCAGCATGCTTCCATTGCTGTACTCTGCTGCACATGTAAGTGCAAGAGATCCTGAAGCACTCACTCATCATGGGAAAGTACCAATGTGTTTCTCGTTGGTTGATGGAAGAAACATTTTACAAAAACTCTCCAATTTATTGACTTTTTAAAGTTTTTCTAGGAAACGTTCTAGATGTATGCTTATTAGCCTTTGTCAGTATGTCCTTTTTGCGAAGTGTCTCTGTGGTGCAATCGGTTAGTGTGTCCGGCTACTAACCAAAAGGTTGGTGGTTCAATCCCACCCAGGGACGTAATTGACCTTGTTATCAGATTTTGGTGATCTTTAAGTAGACAAGTCAAAATTTCAAACCCCCTGTTATGGTGTAGGGTACCTGGCCTTTTCTGATGTAATCAGAGTTAGATTTGATTCAGTGATTTAATAAAAACAGCTAGGAAGCACAATTTAGCAGTGGGTTGCAGAGAAAAAGAAATATGCTGGCAAAAAAAATCCAATTGAGTGATTAAACAGCTCTTCATTTTCTGGCTTTATTTTTATGCTAACAAATTTGTTCTCTGAAAAGTGTCCACAAAGCCAAGTCTCTGATTAACACCTTTGTAGGGATGGTTTTTCACCTATTACTAAATTAAATTTGCTTCATTGGAAAGGCAGCAAGATGCATCCTCATTGCAATGTCTACTGAAATAATACGGGTTGACACAAGGAAACATTAACGCCACTGCATCCTTGCTGCTTTCTCATGTGGAAGTCTGTTTAATGTGAAAACAAGGTGATATCTAATTAGCACACAGGTAAGGAATTAAGAAAATCTTTATTTAAGGGTGAAAATGTTTCTCACAAAATCGTTGCCCCAATGCATCATTGAAATTCAAGCTGAAAAGATGATTTTAATATATCACTTGTACATTTTGTATTGCTCTTCTGATGACAATGTAGTTTGTTTTTGTCAATTACCATTTTAATAATAGGGTAAAGAAAATTAAGTGGATTTTTAAAAGAAAACAATACTTTCAATATACTATTAAAACAAATCAAAATGGTAAAAGTTATTGTACTTTAATGAAAAATAAAAGAGCAAAAATATCAATCCCAGTTTTGGATTACTTTAATTAACAAAAAAAATGCATATAGCAGAGGATAGTTTTAATCTGCCTACCTCTGGGTTATGGGCCCAGCATGCTTCCATTGCAGTACTCTGCTGCACATGTAAGTGCAAGAGATCCTGAAGCACTCACTCATCATGGGAAAGTACCAATGTGTTTCTTCGTTGGTGGATGGAAGAAACATCTTACAAAAACTCTCCAGATTATTGACTTTTTAAAGTTTTTCTAGGAAACGTTTTAGATGAATGCTTATTAGCCTTTGTCAGTATGTACTTTTGCAAAGTGTCTCTGTGGCGCAATCAGTTAGTGTGTACGGCTATAAACCAAAAGGTTGGTGGTTCAATCCTACCCAGGGACGTAATTGACCTTGTTATCAGATTTTGGTGATCTTTAAGTAGACAAGTCAAAATTTCAAACCCCCTCTTATGGTGTAGGGTACCTGGCTTTCTCTGATGTAATCAGAGTTAGATTTGATTCAGTGATTTTATAAAAACAGCTAGGAAGCACAATTTAGCAGTGGGTTGCAGAGAAAAAGAAATATGCTGGCAAAAAAAATCCAATTGAGTGATTAAACAGCTCTTAATTTTCTGGCTTTATTTTTATGCTAACAAATTTGTTCTTTGAAAAGTGTCCACAAAGCCAAGTCTCTGATTAACACCTTTGTAGGGATGGTTTTTAACCTATTACTAAATTAAATTTGCTTCATTGGAAAGGCAGCAAGATGCATCCTCATTTCAATGTCTACTGAAATAATACGGGTTGACACAAGGAAACATTAACGCCACTGCATCCTTGCTGCTTTCTCATGTGGAAGTCTGTTTAATGTGAAAACAAGGTGATATCTAATTAGCACACAGGTAAGGAATTAAGAAAATCTTTATTTAAGGGTGAAGATGTTTCTCACAAAATCGTTGCCCCAATGCATCATTGAAAGTCAAGCTGGAAAGATGATTTTAATATATCACTTGTACATTTTGTATTGCTCTTCTGGTGACAATGTAGTTTGTTTTTGTCAATTACCCTTTTAATAATAGGGTAAAGAAAATTAAGTGGATTTTTTAAAGAAAACTATACTGTCAATATACTATTAAAACAAATTAAAATGGTAAAAGTTATTGTACTTTAAGTAAAAATAAAAGAGCAAAAATATCAATCCCAGTTTTGATTACTTAAATTAACAAAAAAATATGCATATAGCAAAGGATAGTTTCATTCTGCCTACCTCTGGGTTATGGGCCCAGCATGCTTCCATTGCAGTACTCTGCTGCACATGTAAGTGCAAGAGATCCTGAAGCACTCAGTCATCATGGGAAAGTACCAATGTGTTTCTTCGTTGGTTGATGGAAGAAACATCTTACAAAAACTCTCCAGATTATTGACTTTTTAAAGTTTTTCTAGGAAACGTTTTAGATGAATGCTTATTAGCCTTTGTCAGTATGTACTTTTGCAAAGTGTCTCTGTGGCGCAATCAGTTAGTGTATATGGCTATTAACCAAAAGGTTGGTGGTTCAATCCCACCCAGGGACGTAATTGACCTTGTTATCAGATTTTGGTGATCTTTAAGTAGACAAGTCAAAATTTCAAACCCCCTCTTATGGTGTAGGGTACCTGGCCTTCTCTGATGTAATCAGAGTTAGATTTGATTCAGTGATTTTATAAAAACAGCTAGGAAGCACAATTTAGCAGTGGGTTGCAGAGAAAAAGAAATATGCTGGCAAAAAAAATCCAATTGAGTGATTAAACAGCTCTTAATTTTCTGGCTTTATTTTTATGCTAACAAATTTGTTCTTTGAAAAGTGTCCACAAAGCCAAGTCTCTGATTAACACCTTTGTAAGGATGGTTTTTCACCTATTACTAAATTAAATTTGCTTCATTGGAAAGGCAGCAAGATGCATCCTCATTTCAATGTCTACTGAAATAATACGGGTTGACACAAGGAAACATTAACGCCACTGCATCCTTGCTGCTTTCTCATGTGGAAGTCTGTTTAATGTGAAAACAAGGTGATATCTAATTAGCACACAGGTAAGGAATTAAGAAAATCTCTATTTAAGGGTGAAAATGTTTCTCACAAAATCGTTGCCCCAATGCATCATTGAAATTCAAGCTGGAAAGATGATTTTAATATATCACTTGTACATTTTGTATTGCTCTTCTGATGACAATGTAGTTTGTTTTTGTCAATTACCATTTTAATAATAGGGTAAAGAAAATTAAGTGGATTTTTAAAAGAAAACAATACTTTCAATATACTATTAAAACAAATTAAAATGGTAAAAGTTATTGTACTTTAATGAAAAATAAAAGAGCAAAAATATCAATCCCAGTTTTGGATTACTTAAATTAACAAAAAAAATGCATATAGCAGAGGATAGTTTTAATCTGCCTACCTCTGGGTTATGGGCCCAGCATGCTTCCATTGCAGTACTCTGCTGCACATGTAAGTGCAAGAGATCCTGAAGCACTCACTCATCATGGGAAAGTACCAATGTGTTTCTTCGTTGGTGGATGGAAGAAACATCTTACAAAAACTCTCCAGATTATTGACTTTTTAAAGTTTTTCTAGGAAACGTTTTAGATGAATGCTTATTAGCCTTTGTCAGTATGTACTTTTGCAAAGTGTCTCTGTGGCGCAATCAGTTAGTGTGTACGGCTATAAACCAAAAGGTTGGTGGTTCAATCCCACCCAGGGACGTAATTGACCTTGTTATCAGATTTTGGTGATCTTTAAGTAGACAAGTCAAAATTTCAAACCCCCTCTTATGGTGTAGGGTACCTGGCCTTCTCTGATGTAATCAGAGTTAGATTTGATTCAGTGATTTTATAAAAACAGCTAGGAAGCACAATTTAGCAGTGGGTTGCAGAGAAAAAGAAATATGCTGGCAAAAAAAATCCAATTGAGTGATTAAACAGCTCTTCATTTTCTGGCTTTATTTTTATGCTAACAAATTTGTTCTTTGAAAAGTGTCCACAAAGCCAAGTCTCTGATTAACACCTTTGTAGGGATGGTTTTTAACCTATTACTAAATTAAATTTGCTTCATTGGAAAGGCAGCAAGATGCATCCTCATTTCAATGTCTACTGAAATAATACGGGTTGACACAAGGAAACATTAACGCCACTGCATCCTTGCTGCTTTCTCATGTGGAAGTCTGTTTAATGTGAAAACAAGGTGATATCTAATTAGCACACAGGTAAGGAATTAAGAAAATCTTTATTTAAGGGTGAAGATGTTTCTCACAAAATCGTTGCCCCAATGCATCATTGAAAGTCAAGCTGGAAAGATGATTTTAACATATCACTTGTACATTTTGTATTGCTCTTCTGGTGACAATGTAGTTTGTTTTTGTCAATTACCCTTTTAATAATAGGGTAAAGAAAATTAAGTGGATTTTTTAAAGAAAACTATAGTCAATATACTATTAAAACAAATTAAAATGGTAAAAGTTATTGTACTTTAAGTAAAAATAAAAGAGCAAAAATATCAATACCAGTTTTGATTACTTAAATTAACAAAAAAATATGCATATAGCAAAGGATAGTTTTATTCTGCCTACCTCTGGGTTATGGGCCCAGCATGCTTCCATTGCAGTACTCTGCTGCACATGTAAGTGCAAGAGATCCTGAAGCACTCAGTCATCATGGGAAAGTACCAATGTGTTTCTTCGTTGGTTGATGGAAGAAACATCTTACAAAAACTCTCCAGATTATTGACTTTTTAAAGTTTTTCTAGGAAACGTTTTAGATGAATGCTTATTAGCCTTTGTCAGTATGCACTTTTGCAAAGTGTCTCTGTGGCGCAATCAGTTAGTGTATATGGCTATTAACCAAAAGGTTGGTGGTTCAATCCCACCCAGGGACGTAATTGACCTTGTTATCAGATTTTGGTGATCTTTAAGTAGACAAGTCAAAATTTCAAACCCCCTCTTATGGTGTAGGGTACCTGGCCTTCTCTGATGTAATCAGAGTTAGATTTGATTCAGTGATTTTATAAAAACAGCTAGGAAGCACAATTTAGCAGTGGGTTGCAGAGAAAAAGAAATATGCTGGCAAAAAAATCCAATTGAGTGATTAAACAGCTCTTCATTTTCTGGCTTTATTTTTATGCTAACAAATTTGTTCTCTGAAAAGTGTCCACAAAGCAAAGTCTCTGATTAACACCTTTGTAAGGATGGTTTTTCACCTATTACTAAATTAAACTTGCTTCATTGGAAAGGCAGCAAGATGCATCCTCATTTCAATGTCTACTGAAATAATACAGGTTGACACCAGGAAACATTAACGCCACTGCATCCTTGCTGCTTTCTCATGTGGAAGTCTGTTTAATGTGAAAACAAGGTGATATCTAATTAGCACACAGGTAAGGAATTAAGAAAATCTTTATTTAAGGGTGAAAATGTTTCTCACAAAATCGTTGCCCCAATGCATCATTGAAATTCAAGCTGGAAAGATGATTTTAATATATCACTTGTACATTTTGTATTGCTCTTCTGATGACAATGTAGTTTGTTTTTGTCAATTACCATTTTAATAATAGGGTAAAGAAAATTAAGTGGATTTTTAAAAGAAAACAATACTTTCAATATACTATTAAAACAAATTAAAATGGTAAAAGTTATTGTACTTTAATGAAAAATAAAAGAGCAAAAATATCAATCCCAGTTTTGGATTACTTTAATTAACAAAAAAAATGCATATAGCAGAGGATAGTTTTAATCTGCCTACCTCTGGGTTATGGGCCCAGCATGCTTCCATTGCAGTACTCTGCTGCACATGTAAGTGCAAGAGATCCTGAAGCACTCACTCATCATGGGAAAGTACCAATGTGTTTCTTCGTTGGTGGATGGAAGAAACATCTTACAAAAACTCTCCAGATTATTGACTTTTTAAAGTTTTTCTAGGAAACGTTTTAGATGAATGCTTATTAGCCTTTGTCAGTATGTACTTTTGCAAAGTGTCTCTGTGGCGCAATCAGTTAGTGTGTTCGGCTATAAACCAAAAGGTTGGTGGTTCAATCCCACCCAGGGACGTAATTGACCTTGTTATCAGATTTTGGTGATCTTTAAGTAGACAAGTCAAAATTTCAAACCCCCTCTTATGGTGTAGGGTACCTGGCCTTCTCTGATGTAATCAGAGTTAGATTTGATTCAGTGATTTTATAAAAACAGCTAGGAAGCACAATTTAGCAGTGGGTTGCAGAGAAAAAGAAATATGCTGGCAAAAAAAATCCAATTGAGTGATTAAACAGCTCTTAATTTTCTGGATTTATTTTTATGCTAACAAATTTGTTCTTTGAAAAGTGTCCACAAAGCCAAGTCTCTGATTAACACCTTTGTAGGGATGGTTTTTAACCTATTACTAAATTAAATTTGCTTCATTGGAAAGGCAGCAAGATGCATCCTCATTTCAATGTCTACTGAAATAATACGGGTTGACACAAGGAAACATTAACGCCACTGCATCCTTGCTGCTTTCTCATGTGGAAGTCTGTTTAATGTGAAAACAAGGTGATATCTAATTAGCACACAGGTAAGGAATTAAGAAAATCTTTATTTAAGGGTGAAGATGTTTCTCACAAAATCGTTGCCCCAATGCATCATTGAAAGTCAAGCTGGAAAGATGATTTTAATATATCACTTGTACATTTTGTATTGCTCTTCTGGTGACAATGTAGTTTGTTTTTGTCAATTACCCTTTTAATAATAGGGTAAAGAAAATTAAGTGGATTTTTTAAAGAAAACTATACTGTCAATATACTATTAAAACAAATTAAAATGGTAAAAGTTATTGTACTTTAAGTAAAAATAAAAGAGCAAAAATATCAATCCCAGTTTTGATTACTTAAATTAACAAAAAAATATGCATATAGCAAAGGATAGTTTCATTCTGCCTACCTCTGGGTTATGGGCCCAGCATGCTTCCATTGCAGTACTCTGCTGCACATGTAAGTGCAAGAGATCCTGAAGCACTCAGTCATCATGGGAAAGTACCAATGTGTTTCTTCGTTGGTTGATGGAAGAAACATCTTACAAAAACTCTCCAGATTATTGACTTTTTAAAGTTTTTCTAGGAAACGTTTTAGATGAATGCTTATTAGCCTTTGTCAGTATGTACTTTTGCTAAGTGTCTCTGTGGCGCAATCAGTTAGTGTATATGGCTATTAACCAAAAGGTTGGTGGTTCAATCCCACCCAGGGACGTAATTGACCTTGTTATCAGATTTTGGTGATCTTTAAGTAGACAAGTCAAAATTTCAAACCCCCTCTTATGGTGTAGGGTACCTGGCCTTCTCTGATGTAATCAGAGTTAGATTTGATTCAGTGATTTTATAAAAACAGCTAGGAAGCACAATTTAGCAGTGGGTTGCAGAGAAAAAGAAATATGCTGGCAAAAAAATCCAATTGAGTGATTAAACAGCTCTTCATTTTCTGGCTTTATTTTTATGCTAACAAATTTGTTCTCTGAAAAGTGTCCACAAAGCCAAGTCTCTGATTAACACCTTTGTAAGGATGGTTTTTCACCTATTACTAAATTAAACTTGCTTCATTGGAAAGGCAGCAAGATGCATCCTCATTTCAATGTCTACTGAAATAATACAGGTTGACACCAGGAAACATTAACGCCACTGCATCCTTGCTGCTTTCTCATGTGGAAGTCTGTTTAATGTGAAAACAAGGTGATATCTAATTAGCACACAGGTAAGGAATTAAGAAAATCTTTATTTAAGGGTGAAAATGTTTCTCACAAAATCGTTGCCCCAATGCATCATTGAAATTCAAGCTGGAAAGATGATTTTAATATATCACTTGTACATTTTGTATTGCTCTTCTGATGACAATGTAGTTTGTTTTTGTCAATTACCATTTTAATAATAGGGTAAAGAAAATTAAGTGGATTTTTAAAAGAAAACAATACTTTCAATATACTATTAAAACAAATTAAAATGGTAAAAGTTATTGTACTTTAATGTACACAGGATCTCACCCTCGCCGTCCGTCCCAGAGCCGCGCCGCCGTCCCCCTCGCAGAGCCGGAAGATAGAAGCCGGGTGAGTATGAGAAGAAAAGAAAGACTTCAGCGGCGGCAGAAGATTTCATGATCTTCACTGAAGTAACGCACAGCACTGCAGCTGTGCGCCATTGCTCCCATACACCTCATATACTCTGGTCACTGTAAGGGTGCAGGGCGCAGGGGGGGCGCCCTGGGCAGCAATATAAACCTCTTTTTGCCAAAAATATAACACATATACAGCTGGGCACTGTATATATGTATGAGCCCCCGCCAATTTTACAGTTTAAGCGGGACAGAAGCCCGCCGCCGAGGGGGCGGGGCTTCTCCCTCAGTACTCACCAGCGCCATTTTTTCTCCACAGTACCGCTGAGGAAGCTCCCCAGACTCTCCCCTGCTGAAACCACGGTAGACAAGAGGGTTGAAAAGAGGGGGGGGGCACATAATTCGGCGCAAATTACATACAGCAGCACCACTGAGCAAACATTAAGTTACTGTGTTATTCCTGGGTTATATAGCGCTGGGGTGTGTGCTCATGTGCTGGCATACTCTCTCTCTCTGTCTCTCCAAAGGGCCTTGTGGGGAAACTGTCTTCAGAAAAAGCATTCCCTGTGTGTGTGGTGTGTCGGTACACGTGTGTCGACATGTCTGAGGAAGAAGGCTATATTAGATAGGAGCGGGAGCAAATTAATGTGGTGTCTCCGCCGACAGCTGATTGGATGGATATGTGGAATGTTTTAAATGCTAGTGTAAACTAGTGATGAGCGGGTTCGGTTTCTCGGAATCCGAACCCGCCGAACTTCAGCTTTTTTTACACGGGGCCGAGCAGGCTCGGATCCTCCCGCCTTGCTCGGTTAACCCGAGCGCGCCCGAACGTCATCATCCCGCTGTCGGATTCTCGCGAGACTCGGATTCTATATAAGGAGCCGCACGTCGCCGCCATTTTCTCACGTGCATTGAGATTGATAGGGAGAGGACGTGGCTGGCGTCCTCTCCGTTTATAGAGAAGAGAGTAGAGAGTTAGAGACACTATTTAGTATTTACTAATTTTGGGGAGCATATTAGGACTGGAGTACTACTACTTGCTGATAGTGTGACCAGTGACCATTGACCACCAGTTTAATTAATCCGTTCTCTGCCTGAAAAAAAACGATACACAGTGTGACACAGTCACATACCATATCTGTGCTCAGCCTCAGTGTGCTGCATCATCATATGTAATACAGGTTGAGTATCCCTTATCCAAAATGCTTGGGACCAGAGGTATTTTGGATATCGGATTTTTCCGTATTTTGGAATAATTAGATACCATAATGAGATATCATGGTGATGGGACCTAAATCTAAGCACAGAATGCATTTATGTATCATATACACCTTATACAAACAGCCTGAAGGTAATTTTAGCCAATATTTTTTATAACTTTGTGCATTAAACAAAGTGTGTGTACATACACACAATTCATTTATGTTTCATATACACCTTATATACACAGCCTGAAGGTCATTTAATACAATATTATTAATAACTTTGTGTATTAAACAAAGTTTGTGTACATTGAGCCATCAAAAAACAAAGATTTCACTATCTCAGTCTCACTCAAAAAAGTCCGTATTTCGGAATATTCCGTATTTCGGAATATATGGATATGGGATACTCAACCTGTACTGTATATCTGACTGTGCTGAGTGCTCACTGCTCACACAGCTTAATTGTGGGGGAGACTGGGGAGCAGTTAGAGCAGGAGTACATAAATAATATATTTTAAGTACAGTGCACACTTTTGCTGCCAGAGTGCCACACTGCCAGTGTGACTGACCAGTGACCACACTGACCACCAGTATATTGTGATTGCCTGCTTAGGACGGAGTACTACTTGCTGATAGTGTGACCAGTGACCAGTGACCACCACCAGTTTAATTAATCCGTTCTCTGCCTGAAAAAAAACGATACACAGTGTGACACAGTCACATACCATATCTGTGCTCAGCCCAGTGTGCTGCATCATATGTAATACTGTATATCATTATCTGACTGTGCTGAGTGCTCACTGCTCACACAGCTTAATTGTGGGGGAGACTGGCGAGAAGTTATAGCAGGAGTACATATTTTAAGTACAGTGCACACTTTTGCTGCCAGAGTGCCACTGCCAGTGTGACTGACCAGTGACCACTGACCACCAGTATATTGTGATTGTCTGCTGACCACCAGTATATTGTGATTGTCTGCCTGAAAAAGTTAAACACTCGTCGTGTGGTGTTTTTATAAACGCATTCTGCAGACAGTGTCCAGCAGGTCCGTCATTACATAATATATACCTGTCCGGCTGCAGTACTAGTGTGATATATATATATATATATATATTAATTTTATCTCATTATCATCCAGTCTATATTAGCAGCAGACACAGTACGGTAGTCCACGGCTGTAGCTACCTCTGTGTCGGCAGTCGCTCGTCCATCCATAATTGTATACCACCTACCCGTGGTTTTTTTTTTCTATCTTCTTGATACTAGTAGCTTACTTTAGGAGTCTGCAGTGCTGACAGACAGTGTCCAGCAGGTCCGTCATTACATAATATATACCTGTCCGGCTGCAGTACTAGTGTGATATATATATATATATTTTAATTTTATCTCATTATCATCCAGTCTATATTAGCAGCAGACACAGTACGGTAGTCCACGGCTGTAGCTACCTCTGTGTCGGCAGTCGCTCGTCCATCCATAATTGTATACCACCTACCCGTGGTTTTTTTTTTTCCTATCTTCTTGATACTAGTAGCTTACTTTAGGAGTCTGCAGTGCTGACAGACAGTGTCCAGCAGGTCCGTCATTACATAATATATACCTGTCCGGCTGCAGTACTAGTCTGATATATATATATATATTTTAATTTTATCTCATTATCATCCAGTCTATATTAGCAGCAGACACAGTACGGTAGTCCACGGCTGTAGCTACCTCTGTGTCGGCAGTCGCTCGTCATCCATAAGTATACTAGTATCCATCCATCTCCATTGTTTACCTGAGGTGCCTTTTAGTTGTGCCTATTAAAATATGGAGAACAAAAATGTTGAGGTTCCAAAAATAGGGAAAGATCAAGATCGACTTCCACCTCGTGCTGAAGCTGCTGCCACTAGTCATGGCCGAGACGATGAAATTCCATCGACGTCGTCTGCCAAGGCCGATGCCCAATGTCATAGTACAGAGCATGTAAAATCCAAAACACCAAATATCAGTAAAAAAAGGACTCAAAAATCTAAAATAAAATTGTCGGAGGAGAAGCGTAAACTTGCCAATATGCCATTTACCACACGGAGTGGCAAGGAACGGCTGAGGCCCTGGCCTATGTTCATGGCTAGTGGTTCAGCTTCACATGAGGATGGAAGCACTCAGCCTCTCGCTAGAAAAATTAAAAGACTCAAGCTGGCAAAAGCACAGCAAAGAACTGTGCGTTCTTCGAAATCCCAAATCCACAAGGAGAGTCCAATTGTGTCGGTTGCGATGCCTGACCTTCCCAACACTGGACGTGAAGAGCATGTGCCTTCCACCATTTGCACGCCCCCTGCAAGTGCTGGAAGGAGCACCCGCAGTCCAGTTCCTGATAGTCAGATTGAAGATGTCAGTGTTGAAGTACACCAGGATGAGGAGGATATGGGTGTTGCTGGCGCTGGGGAGGAAATTGACAAGGAGGATTCTGATGGTGAGGTGGTTTGTTTAAGTCAGGCACCAGGGGAGACACCTGTTGTCCGTGGGAGGAATATGGCCATTGACATGCCTGGTGAAAATACCCAAAAAATCAGCTCTTCGGTGTGGAAGTATTTCAACAGAAATGCGGACAACATTTGTCAAGCCGTGTGTTGCCTTTGTCAAGCTGTAATAAGTAGGGGTAAGGACGTTAACCACCTCGGAACATCCTCCCTTATACGTCACCTGCAGCGCATTCATAATAAGTCAGTGACAAGTTCAAAAACTTTGGGCGACAGCGGAAGCAGTCCACTGACCAGTAAATCCCTTCCTCTTGTAACCAAGCTCACGCAAACCACCCCACCAACTCCCTCAGTGTCAATTTCCTCCTTCCCCAGGAATGCCAATAGTCCTGCAGGCCATGTCACTGGCAATTCTGACGAGTCCTCTCCTGCCTGGGATTCCTCCGATGCATCCTTGCGTGTAACGCCTACTGCTGCTGGCGCTGCTGTTGTTGCTGCTGGGAGTCGATGGTCATCCCAGAGGGGAAGTCGTAAGACCACTTTTACTACTTCCACCAAGCAATTGACTGTCCAACAGTCCTTTGCGAGGAAGATGAAATATCACAGCAGTCATCCTGCTGCAAAGCGGATAACTGAGGCCTTGGCATCCTGGGTGGTGAGAAACGTGGTTCCGGTATCCATCATTACTGCAGAGCCAACTAGAGACTTGTTGGAGGTACTGTGTCCCCGGTACCAAATACCATCTAGAGTTATTGATGCATCTTCATCCGTTGAGAGGGAACATAGGGCAAGAAGGTTGACTTACCTGCGGGAGCTGCCGAGATCAAATTAACTAGGCCGTCGCCAAACAAGGCTTCACCTTCATAGGGAAGAGACTCCCTTTCTTCTTGGAGTCAGCATCAGCATTCCCTTGGTGAATCCACAATGCCCTCCTATCCGAGACTGCCATGAAATTGGCCCGTGAACTCAAGAGTCCTATATCCCTTGCAGTCGTAAGTATGCTGCAGTGTCAACAGGCCAACTAAACCCTCCCCCCTCCTTTTACCCCATCACTTTGTCCAGTCCTTGTGGTCCATACTGTATTGCCATTATTATGCATGTTGCTGTGCTGGCCCTTTTCTGAATGTCCCTGCCACCGCCACCGAAGAGCTGGATAGCCCAGTATGAAAACCACCTGCCGGCCTCACTGACTGTCCGAGTCAAAGGCTCCATTTTTTTTTTAAAGATCCCTCTGCCAAGTTAAGGGGGGCTTAAGGGGGCCCCAGAGATATCAGTGTACTGGGGCCCAAGATTTCTGTTGCTGGCCCTGACCCTCAGGGGCGTATCTACCCCTTGGCCAGGATGTCACTTGCCAGGAGCACCATCCAGGTTTCAGTTGGGGGATTAGAGTTCATACAGTAATTAAATGTTTTCATATTGATAACTACATCTCCCAAGCATATACAGTGTGCTGGGGATGCTAACAAGCTTTATTTAAAAGTTTAAAAAACATTGCTTTTATAATTGCAATGGTTAAAAAGGGAGAGCTATAAATCAATTTATCAGTGAATGATCGCAGTTTGAGCCGTTACATTTTACTGAACCACCTATCCCTCCACACTCACTACCTGTCCTCAGGATACATTTACCATCCTGGCAGACGGTATACCGGCGGTCATTTGACCGATGTTGGAATCCTGACACCACTTGGGAGACTGGTGCCGGAACACAGACAGCCAACATCCCGAAGGTGAGTATTGGAGGGAGGGTTAGGAGTCGGACCAGGGGAGGTGGTGTAAGGGAAGGCACTAGGAGGGGGGGGGGTAGCCCTAGCTGCCACCCCCTGAGGGTTAGCCCTATCCGCCACCCCCCCAGAGGGTTAGTATTAGGATTGGGGATCATGTGACCTCTGGAATCCCGAGCGCCGGATGCCATACCCAACCCCCTTTACTTTTTCAGGCATTTCTATCTCTCCTCTCTCTATGGTGTTCCAATTGCCCACTTTCCCTTGTGCTTTACTCTCTCTCTCTCTCTCTCTCTCTCCTTTGTTTAGAGCATCAGTTTCTGTAGTCCACTTATACCCTTATTTTTTCCAGTGTTTCACTAACTTTCTGATGTAATGAGGATGTATGGTCTAGAGGGATCAGTAATGCATAGTACTGTATAGAGGCGTCAGGGATGTAGCGTAGGGAATAGAGGCGTCAGGGATGTAGCGTAGGGAATAGAGGCGTCAGGGATGTAGCGTAGGGAATAGAGGCGTCAGGGATGTGGCGTAGGGAATAGAGGCGTCAGGGATGTGGCGTAGGGAATAGAGGCGTCATGGATGTGGCGTAGGGAATAGAGGCGTCATGGATGTGGCGTAGGGAATAGAGGCGTCATGGATGTGGCGTAGGAAATAGAGGCGTCAGGGATGTGGCGTAGGAAATAGAGGCGTCAGGGATGTGGCGTAGGAAATAGAGGCGTCAGGGATGTGGCGTAGGGAATAGAGGCGTCAGGGATGTGGCGTAGGGAATAGAGGCGTCAGGGATGTGGCGTAGGGAATAGAGGCATCAGGGATGTGGCGTAGGGAATAGAGGTGTCAGGGATGTAGCGTAGGGAATATAGGCATCAGGGATGTACTAGCAGGTATATAGAGGTCAGTGTACTGTAAAGAGTGGTCAGTAATGCAGTGATGGTTATAGAAAGGTCAGTGATGTAGTGTAGGGTATAGAGGGGTCAGTTATGTAGTGTGGGGTAAAGAGGGGTCAGTAAAGATACTAAGCTGAAGTACTTAGAACACTTCTTGAATTAAGACACAACCTGCAAGAAAAAGTATGCAATATGGGTGAAAAGGCAAATGTCAGAGGTCTGATACAAGTGACCAGCTCCATACCTTGCACCACATAGCGTTATGTTAAACTGGGATATGTTCTTTTTTGGTGTGTGTGTGTGTGTGTGTGTGTGTGTGTGTGTGTGTGGGGGGGTGTGTGTGTGTGTGTGTGTGTGTGGGGGTGTGTGGGTGCCAAAGGCTGCATGCCTTATTGCTCCTCCCCCATCCGGCTCCCAAGCACCTCTGCTGCCCAGTGATCCAGGAGCCTGCTGCTAGGAAGAAGTGGCCGAGCTTCAGCAAGCGAGTCTGGAAACTGGCGGAGGAAGTCATGATAACCAGATAATGGGGAGTGGAGAGCCAGTTCCAAGGTAATACTTTATACAGCTGGTTGAGATCCTGGTCGGTGGATATGGATTCCAAGAAAACCCTGGAGGTGCTTCCTTTCAAGGGAGACACTCTCTTTGGAGAAGACCTCAATAAGATTGTAGCTGATCTGGCTACTGCTAAAACAACTTGCCTACCTAGTATGACTCCTACCACGCAGAAGGCTAAAAGTACTTTTCCTTGGCCCTTTCATCCTCCAGGTAAAGCGTACCCATGGTCAGGCATACCCAAAGCAAGCTCATGCTTCCAGACCTGCCAAGCCCAGACTGAAGCAAGCCTGGGCTGCCCGTCAGCCTGCTTCCAAAACGGACAAGCCTGCCGCATGACGGGGCGGGCCTCCCTCTGGGGGATCCCAGGGTGGGGGGCCCGACTTCTAGGTTTGGCATAGAAAGGTATAATTCTAAGATAGAGAATTCTATTTGGAGCTCACCTTGTACTTTGTGAAGAAATAATCAGCATTGTGGCTGAGCAGATACATGTAGTGTGTGGCTGCAAACTGCATGGATCTGCTGCGTTGCAATGCTGGTACTTTTTTTTTTCAAAGTACCAATAGCTTCATATAATGTTAACAAATTTTATGCAGGATCAAATAGCTCAATGGGTAGGGTGTTTGATTAGAATTCAACAGGTTATAGGTTTGAAACCTGGGTATTGTAGTTTGAGATGTGTTATTTAATAAAGCATGTTATTCTGACTGCCGGCATCCTATCACCTGGGATATCATACTAAATAAATGGAGTTGATCAATTTTTTTTTTTTATTAAACTAGGGACAATTTCCAGATACTTTTATTTATAACTGAGATTGCCCCCTGGAACTTCACATCAGTTGACAACTATGCATGAGTGGGCAGTGCTTGCCCTGGATCTGCCCACCCATTTGTGTGCCATCATAAAAGAAAGCATAACTGACAGTTATCCTGGGCGTACACTACACAATTATCTGTCAGGCTATCTATCCAGTCTGGATGGATGGAATAAAAATCTGGTAATGTATAGGAGCAAATGTCGATTAACCATTTGCTCCCAAACGCTAGAAAAGTGGTCAAAAATGGTCATTACACAAATTGGTTAAACCCAAAATTTAACCAATTTGTTTAGGGGACCATTTTTGTCCATTTTCTAGTGTTTGAGAGTAAATCGTTGATGGTCATTTGCTCACATAGATAACCGGATTTCTATTCCAATCAGCCAGTGTTGGAGAGATGGTCTGCCAGATTACATAATGCATACCAGAGCCATAACTAGACTCTTTAGTGCCCTGTGACAAAGAATTATATGCCCCCCCCCCCCCCCACTATTTTTGCAATATGGACAAAAGGCGCATGCCTCGTGGGGAAGGGGCATAACAAGATTGGTCTCAGAGAAAGCACATGAGATATGAAGATATATCTAGTATACTTGACACTCAATGGTTTGTGGTATTGCCGGGGGGCCCTCCTTAAATGCATATACAGTCACACATGGCTTGCTTGTGCAAATGGCATATCAGCAGTCAGCACTAACTGGTGACATGCCATTTGTACAAGTAAGCCATGTGTGACTAATATATAAACACACTTTATTAAATAACACCTCAAACTACCATACCCAGGATTCAAACCTATAACCTGTTGAATTCTAATCAAACACCCTACCCATTGAGCTACTTGATCCTGCATAAAAATTGTGAACATTATATGAAGCTATTGGTAATTTGCAAAAAAATATTATTAGCATTGCAACTCAGCAGATCAATGCAGTGTGCAGCCACACACTCCATATATCTGCTCAGCCACAATGCTGATTATTTCTTCACAAAGTACAAGGTGAGCTCCAAATAGAATTCTCTAGCTTAGATTATACCTTTCTATGCAAGGGTAAATAGCTCAATTGTTTGACTGCAATGCCACAGGAAATGGTTTGGATCCAAGACAGTGTGACTGAATAATAAAGAAACCTTAAGATGAGTTCATGAATGTTGTATAAGTATTAGTGAGAGAAGGGGTCAGGAGCATGCTAGGCTGCAAAAAATAAGGTAGGCTGCAAGTGAAAGTAATGATCTCCTATATATTTTCCCAGATCTGTCACTCTGTGTGGCTAACTCTGGGGGAAGTCACAGCAATGGGCGGAGACGGCATCTGCAGGACGATACACCAGTGCCAGCAGCAGACCGTAACAAAGTGACAGATTAGGGAGAATATATAGGAGGTAGGGAGGTGGCCATGGTACATGGCTGACCAAGGGACACTAGCTCATGTACCCCTTTACCACTGAGGCTAGCCACCAAGGATGGACCTGTCACCAGTGCACATGCAATAACCTCTTCTGCTGCCCTCTTTGCAACTCAGATTGCCCAGTGCTCCCCTTCGCTAACAGTCCACAAAGTTTCCCCATTTCACGATCTGCCTCCTCACCGCCACTTTCATCTCTACAGCACACGCGCATATCATACAAGATCCCATCATGCGTACGTAGGTCTGAAATGCCAGAGGGAGGTTGGGGGGAGATTGGCATGCGCCAGCAACACCACACAGCTCACTGTGACCACAGTGGAGAGGCGCTGCAACAGGACAATACACCAACCTCGGAGCAAGGAACTGCGTCGGTCAGGAGGAGAACTATTTCAATAGCATAAAAAGGTTAGTGCGTCCCACCCTATGGACACCAGACTCATCAAGTCACTGTTGCCAGAGTCTCATACAATGACTCTGAACCTCTAAGCACACTATTTGACTGTCCACACCCTGCTGTGCCTATTACCCATCTCCTCCACCACCCTCAACACTGACCCACACATCATTCACCCACAAAGATACAATAAAGGTAGTTTGGATAAATTAGCTAAATGAAATGGATTAACCAATTTATCTAAATGACCATTTTTGGATGTTTTCCAGTGTTTGTGAGCAAATGGTCAATTGTCATTTGCTGCCACATATTAGCATAATTTTGTTTCAACTAGAAAAAAAAAATTGGACAGATAATCTAAGTGTGGATCCAGTTTAAAGGTCCGTATTCACGGCCCGATTTTGGGGAGAGATGTGTGCTGAGCGAACTGCTCAGCACACATCTCTCCCCCCGCTCAGCACAGCGTGATGTGTGCTGAGCGTACGGGGGTGGGGGGGGGCGCTCATTTCACCCACTGTGTAGGGCATTCTGTGTGTATCCAGCTTAACAGGTGTGAGCATCATACAACTACTGACTTGCGAGTAACTATACAGCAGCTCCATACCTTGTGACTTGAAGAAACACCAGTTAACCCCGGGAATGCTGCAGTCAAAGCAACAATTCCTCTTCTTACATTCCGCTGCACTTATTGTGGGGTAGCCGCAATCCCTTCTGCTGTACGGTTCCACATTACATTGTTTCTTGTCACTTCCTGTTGATGCAGTAAGGAAACATCCAGGAATTACAGCAGCTTAGTTTTTTTTTTTTTTTTAACTGGTGCAATTTAGCTAAAACAGCTAACAGGAAATTTCCACTTAAATGGTATTTTCTAATCTTATCTGACCATGACTAAGAATAAAGGATACACAAGATAAACTCTTATAGCTATGGACCTTATCCATGTTTAAGCTCCATCAAATCTGTAATCAATAGCACTACATGCTCCCACTCTACCACTGTACTGTATACTCTACCTGTGTTTTTAAGGTAAAAACACCATTTAACCCCAGTGACACTTGAATTAAAGCAGCAGCCTCTATAATAGCATTCTTTAGCATTAATCACAGGAAATCTGCAATCTTCACGCTCTTTGATAGCCATGCTACATTGCTGTTTACTTGGATGGAGCAGAGAGCACAACATCAGGACATAGGAAATATTACAATGCATGATAAGAAAGGTGTGAGCTCTACAGCAAGGCCTCTAACCCTTTGCCAGTGCAAAATACATAGGGCTTAACTCAGATCTGATCACAGCAGCAAATTTATTAGCTAAAACCATGTACACTGCAGGGGGGGGGTGTATAATATGTGCAGAGAGAGTTAGATTTTGGTGCGGTGTGTTCAAACTGAAATCTAAATTGCAGTGTAAAATCAAAATAGCCAGTATTTACCCTGCACACAAACAATATAACCCACCTAAATCTCTCTGCAAATGTTATATCTGCCCCCCCCCATCCCTGCAGTGCACATGGTTTTGCCCACTAGCTAACAAATTTGCTGCATCTGGGAATTACAGCATCTTAATATTTCTTTTTACAGAAGGTTCAGCAAATTAAATTATTTAGTGAAATACTGTAATCATAACAGTTACAGGGATATTGTAGGTAGATTTATTGTCAGTGGATAAATGTAAAAATTAAACCCTTAGGCATAGTTCCCAAATGCTGTCATTGCAATCCAGATTTTAAGGATATCATGCTTGAGCACAGGTGACTTAATTAGAACTTCGGTCAATGTGAATTAACCATTGGACTCAACCATGGTTATCCTTAAAACCCAGGGGTCTATTTAAGATCGATCTTAATCGATGTTGGGCTTCCAGGTTGAAAAAAAAACACACATTTACTAACATTTTAAAATTTATATAAAAAATCATCTGTTCGTAAATGCAGTGCACATGGTTTTGCCCAACTGCTAACAAAAATCCTGCTGCGATCAACTCAGAATTACCCCCCATGGCCCTCATTCCGAGTTGTTCGCTCGCAAGCTGCTTTTAGCAGCATTGCACACGCTAAGCCGCCGCCTACTGGGAGTGAATCTTAGCATCTTAAAATTGCGAACGAAAGATTTGCAATATTGCGATAAGACATCTCTGTGCAGTTTCTGAGTAGCTCGAGACTTACTCTGCCAGTGCGATCAGTTCAGTGCTTGTCGTTCCTGGTTTGACGTCACAAACACACCCAGCGTTCGCCCAGACACTCCTCCGTTTCTCCAGCCATTACCGCGTTTTTCCCAGAAACGGTAGCATTTTTTCCCACACGCCCCTAAAACGGTCTGTTTCCGCCCAGAAACACCCACTTCCTGTCAATCACATTACGATCACCAGAACGATGAAAAAACCGTGAGTAATATTCCTAACTGCATAGCAAATTTACTTGGCGCAGTCGCAGTGCGAACATTGCGCATGCGCATTAAGCTGAAAATCGCTGCGATGCGAAGAAAATTACCGAGCGAACAACTCGGAATGACCACCTATGTGCACTGCAGGGAAGGCAGATTTAACATGTGCAGAGAGAGTTAGATTTGGGTGTGGTCTGTTCAATCTGCAATCTAATTTGCAGTGTAAAAATAAAGCAGTCAGTATTTACCCTGCACAGAAACAAAATAACTCACCCAAATCTAACTCTTTCTGCACATGTTATATCTGCCTCCCCTGCAGTACACATGGTTTTGCCCAACTGCTAACAAAATTCCTGCTGCGATCAACTTGGAATTACCCCCATCGAATTACCCCCATTTTCACACTGCTCGTGTATATAAGACATAGGGCCTAATTCAGTTTGGATCGTAATACGCGTTCCAACCGCAAAAACTATGAAGAGGATGGGGGCATATACGCAGGGTCCATCCTGTGCGTGTGCCTACATTTTCTCCGGGTGCCCCGCAGAAAATGCGAATGCCTCTGCCTGTCAATCAGTAGAGGGCGTACCTTCGCAGGTATATCGCGATCATGAGCCATGTCTCCCATTTTTGTCATTATAGGTGATCTGTGAGCTGCTGGCCATGCCCCAGCCCCTCTGTCTCCCGTGAATAGACATTGAGGCTTATTCAGACCAGATCGCTTCAATTTATTTTCACCCAGCGGGCAATCAGGTCTGCACATGCGTATGCGCCACAATGCGTAAGTGCGACGGTCCGGAGATCACAAGAAGATTGACAAGAAGAGGGTGTTTGTGTGGGTGGCAACTGAATGTTTCTAGGGAGTGTCCGGAAAAACCCTGGAGGGACCGGGCGTTTTGTGGGAGGATTTGTGACGTCACCTCAATGGCTGAGTAAGTGCTGAGCTGTGCAGCTCTTGTGCACATGTGATCACACACCTGCACAGCAAATTTTCCCTTCCGCTGTAGGCGGCAACTACCTGATTACAGGGATGCAAAAAACACACCCTAGCGATCAGGTCTGAATTACCCACAATGTGCATATTTGCAGAGCAACAAGCTACAGGGAGCCATCCCCCCCCCCCCCCCCCCCGTTCCCCATGACTATGGGACACTGCGGCCCCCACAGGGGGGGGGGGTTGTTTGGGTTAGCTGGACATTCCCAAAAAAAGTGACTGTCCTGCAAAAATTGGTATAGTTGGGAGGTATGTTCAAATACATTTATTGTTTTGCATGCAGGGTAAATACTGGCTTCTTTGACATTTAGCCACAAATGCTGCACAGCTGAATTACAGTATTACACTGCAATTAACAGTTATGCTAGGACATTCCCCCTCCCAAATCTACCTCTCTCTGCATGTTACATCTGTCCCACAGTGGCGTGCGGTGAGGTCAGTGGCTAGTGAGGCACTACAGCCATAATTTCCGCCGAATCCTGCCGATGACCCTTAGCCAATGCCCGCTACTGCCTCTGAGCCGATACCCGCTGCCACCGCCAATGGCTTACAAACTCTCCCACAATCAACTGACCCAGCCCTCCACCACTAATTTCTATCTCAGTCCGATGCCGCCAATGCCCGCTGCCTGCCTGCTCATTGTTCTTGTTATATATTATACATTTTTAAAGAGAAAAAAAATGAGTGTTTGGGACTGGGAAGGGTGAGGGAGGAGGACATGAATGCAATTTTGTTGTCCAGGGCTTCCATTAACTTAAAGGAGAAGGGTCTGAATGGGTTAAAAAAAATGCGTGAGGTCCCCCCTCCTTAGTATAACCAGCCTCGGGCTCTTTGAGCCGGTCCTGGTTATTTAAATACTGGGGGGAAAATTGGACAGGGGTTCCCCGTATTTAGACAACCAGCACCGGGCTCTTAGAACGGTCCAGGTTCCAAAAATACGTGGGACAAAAGATGTAGGGGTCCCCCATATTTTTAAAACCAGCACCGGGCTCCACTAGCCAGAGAGATAATGCCACAGCCGGGGGACACTTTTATGTAGGTCCCTGCGGCCCTGGCATTACCCCTCCAACTAGTCACCCCTGGCCGGGGTTCCCTGGAGGAGTGGGGACCCCTTAAATCAAGAGGTTCCTCCCCTCGAGGCACCCAAGGGCCAGAGGTAAAGCCCGAGGCTGTCCCCAGCACCCCTGGGTGGTGGGTGCCGGGCTGATAGCCATGTGTGTAAAAAAATAATATTGTTTTTTGTTGTTGTGGAACTACAAGGCCCAGCAAGCCTCCCCCGCTTGCTGGTACTTGGAGAACCTCAAGTACCAGCAGGCGGGGAAATAACGGGCTTGCTGGTACCTGTAGTTCTACAACAACAAAAAATACCCAAATAAAAACACAAACACACACAGCGTGACAGTAAAATTATTGAGACAGGCTGTAGCATGTGGGTGCATGTAACCCTATAAAAGTGATGGATTGGGTGACTATTACAATACCCACTGTTGCTGTCTGAAAAATTATGGATTTATAGATTGCTCTGCCGAGACATGTTTTTTTTCTAAAATGCACCACAGGTATGGATGGATAGTATACTTGACGACACAGAGGTAGGTAGAGCAGTGGCCTACTGTACCGTACTGCTATATATTATATTATTTATTATTATTATTATCCTTTATTTATATGGCGCCACAAGGGTTCCGCAGTGCCCAATTACAGAGTACATAAACAAATAATCAAACAGGAAAACAGCAACTTACAGTTGACGACAATATAGGACAAGTACAGGGTAAATAAACATAGCTACATCAGCAGATGACACTGGAATAAGTATCAGGTGGCAGAAGACTGCTGGATTTGGTGCAGCTGAAGATTATTAAAGTAAGAAAAGAGTAAGCACATGAGGGAAGAGGGCCCTGCTCGTGAGAGCTTACATTCTAAAAGGGAGGGGTAGACAGACAGGGGTGAGACAGATGGGGTACATAGAGAGCGTGGAACAGAGGTTTAGGATGAGATTTGTCTGGGTTTGGTGAAGAAGTGGGTTTTGAGAGCCCGTTTGAAGTTTTGTAGAGAGGTGGAGAGTCTGAGGGGGAGAGGTAGGGAATTCCAGAGAAGTGGTGCAGCACGTGAAAAATCTTGGAGGTAGGAGTGGGAGGAAGTAATCCGTAGGCAGGAGTCGGTGTGCATTAGCAGAGCGAAGAGGACGGGTGGGAGTGTAAAGCGAGATAAGATCAGAGACGTAGATGGGAGAGGAGTGGGTGAGGGCTTTGTAAGCAAGTGTGAGAAGCTTGAAATGGATTCTGAAAGGGAAGGGGAGCCAGTGAAGGACTAGTAAGAGAGGAGAGGTGGACGTAGTGCGTTTGGTGAGGAAAATGAGCCGGGAAGCAGCATTGAGGATAGATTGGAGTGGAGAGAGGTATTTGTCAGGAATGCCAGTCAGGAAGAGATTACAGCAGTCCAGTCTGGAGATGACCAGTGAGTGGATAAGAGTCTTAGTAGCATCCTGGGTCAGAAAGGGTCTGATCCTGGAAATATTTTTTAGATGAAAACGGCAGGTTTGTGAGAGGTGCTGAATGTGTGGTTTGAAGGAGAGGGAGGAGTCAAGGATTACTCCAAGACAGCGCACTTGGGGGGTAGAGGAGATAGTAGTGCCATCAATAGATAATGAGATTGTAGGAGGTGAGGTTATGCGGGAGGGAGGGAAGATGATCAGCTCGGTCTTAGACATGTTAAGTTTAAGAAAGAGCTGGGACATCCAGGAAGAGATAGCAGAGAGACAGTTGGAGATACGAGTGAGGAGAGTAGGGGAGAGGTCTGAAGAGGAAAGATAGATTTGAGTGTCATCAGCATAGAGATGATATTGGAAACCAAAAGAACTAATGAGCTTACTTAGTGAGGACGTATAGAGAGAGAAGAGAAGAGGACCAAGGACAGAACCTTGGGGTACCCCTACAGTTAGTGGAAGTGAGGGGGAGGTGGAGTCATGAGAGGAGACAGAGAATGAACGGTCAGAAAGGTAGGACGACAACCAAGAGAGGGCTGTGTTACGCAGACCAATGGAGTGAAGGATTTGCAGTAGGAGAGGATGGTCCACAGTGTCAAAAGCAGCAGAGAGATCAAGTAGAATAAGTAGAGAGTAGTGTCCCTTAGATTTAGCAGCATGGAGGTCATTGCATACTTTTGTAAGGGCAGTTTCAGTGGAGTGGAGAGGACGGAAGCAAGACTGGAATGGGTCAAGCAGTGAGTGTGAGGAAAGAAAGGAAGTAAGGCGGTTGTAGACAATACGCTCAAGGAGTTTGGAGGCAAAAGGGAGGAGAGAGATGGGTCGGTAGTTGGAGAGAGTGTTTGGATCAAGGGTAGGTTTTTTAAGAATAGGAGAGATGAGAGCGTGCTTGAAGGCAGAGGGGACAGTGCCTGATGAGAGGGAGAGATTGAGAAGGTGGGAAAGATGGGAAAAAGCAGAAGAAGAGAGGTGGCAAAGGAGGCAGGAGGGGATTGGGTCAAGTGGGGAGGTGGTGAGGGGACAGGAACGAATGAGGGCCATGACTTCCTCTCCAGATGCATGGGAGAAAGATGACAGAGTTGGTGCGAGGGATGGGGAGGGTTCGTAAGGGTTGCGAGAAGGCTGGTTACTGATAGTCTGGTGTGATGTGATGTCCTGACGTATGGAGTCAATTTTGGATGTGAAGTAAGTGGCAAAGTCAAGAGCAGAGAGTGAGGAAGGGAGATGAGGTGGAGGTGGGCAGAGGAGTGAGTTGAGAGTGGCAAAGAGGCGCCGGGGGTTGGAAGACTGGGAGGAGATGAGGTTCTTGAAGTATGACTGTTTAGCAAGAGAAAGGGCAGCACTGAAGGATGAGAGCATAAGTTTGAAATGGAGGAAGTCTGCCTTAGAGCGTGATTTCCTCCAGTGTCGCTCAGCCGTACGTGAGCATTTTTGCAGATATCTGGTGCATTTGGTGTGCCAGGGTTGAGGTGTTAATTAGAGATGAGCGGGTTCGGTTTCTCTGAATCCGAACCCGCACGAACTTCATGTTTTTTTCACGGGTCCGAGCAGACTCGGATCCTCCCGCCTTGCTCGGTTAACCCGAGCGCGCCCGAACGTCATCATGACGCTGTCGGATTCTCGCGAGACTCGGATTCTATATAAGGAGCCGCGCGTCGCCGCCATTTTCACACGTGCATTGAGATTGATAGGGAGAGGACGTGGCTGGCGTCCTCTCCATTTAGATTAGGGTTGAGAGAGAGAGAGATTGACCTGAGGCTGTGATACTGTAGAAGAGAGTGCAGAGTTTAGTGACTGACGACCACAGTGACCACCAGACAGTGCAGTTGTTTGTTTTATTTAATATATCCGTTCTCTGCCTGAAAAAAACGATACACACAGTGACTCAGTCACATACCATATCTGTGTGCACTGCTCAGCCCAGTGTGCTGCATCAATGTATATATATATCTGACTGTGCTCAGCTCACACAGCTTATAATTGTGGGGGAGACTGGGGAGCACTGCAGTGCCAGTTATAGGTTATAGCAGGAGCCAGGAGTACATAATATTATATTAAAATTAAACAGTGCACACTTTTGCTGCAGGAGTGCCACTGCCAGTGTGACTAGTGACCAGTGACCTGACCACCAGTATATATAATATTAGTAGTATACTATCTCTTTATCAACCAGTCTATATTAGCAGCAGACACAGTACAGTGCGGTAGTTCACGGCTGTGGCTACCTCTGTGTCGGCACTCGGCAGCCCGTCCATAATTGTATATACCACCTAACCGTGGTTTTTTTTTCTTTCTTTATAGTCATACTAGTTACGAGTATACTATCTCTTTATCAACCAGTCTATATTAGCAGCAGACACAGTACAGTGCGGTAGTTCACGGCTGTGGCTACCTCTGTGTCGGCACTCGGCAGCCCGTCCATAATTGTATATACCACCTAACCGTGGTTTTTTTTTCTTTCTTTATACATACATACTAGTTACGAGTATACTATCTCTTTATCAACCAGTCTATATTAGCAGCAGACACAGTACAGTGCGGTAGTTCACGGCTGTGGCTACCTCTGTGTCGGCACTCGGCAGCCCGTCCATAATTGTATATACCACCTAACCGTGGTTTTTTTTTTCTTTCTTTATACATACATACTAGTTACGAGTATACTATCTCTTTATCAACCAGTCTATATATTAGCAGCAGACACAGTACAGTGCGGTAGTTCACGGCTGTGGCTACCTCTGTGTCGGCACTCGGCAGCCCGTCCATAATTGTATATACCACCTAACCGTGGTTTTTTTTTCTTTCTTTATACATACATACTAGTTACGAGTATACTATCTCTTTATCAACCAGTCTATATTAGCAGCAGACACAGTACAGTGCGGTAGTTCACGGCTGTGGCTACCTCTGTGTCGGCACTCGGCAGCCCGTCCATAATTGTATATACCACCTAACCGTGGTTTTTTTTTCTTTCTTTATACATACATACTAGTTACGAGTATACTATCTCTTTATCAACCAGTCTATATATTAGCAGCAGACACAGTACAGTGCGGTAGTTCACGGCTGTGGCTACCTCTGTGTCGTCACTCGGCAGCCCGTCCATAATTGTATATACCACCTAACCGTGGTTTTTTTTTCTTTCTTTATACATACATACTAGTTACGAGTATACTATCTCTTTATCAACCAGTCTATATATTAGCAGCAGACACAGTACAGTGCGGTAGTTCACGGCTGTGGCTACCTCTGTGTCGGCACTCGGCAGCCCGTCCATAATTGTATATACCACCTAACCGTGGTTTTTTTTTCTTTCTTTATACATACATACTAGTTACGAGTATACTATCTCTTTATCAACCAGTCTATATTAGCAGCAGACACAGTACAGTGCGGTAGTTCACGGCTGTGGCTACCTCTGTGTCGGCACTCGGCAGCCCGTCCATAATTGTATATACCACCTAACCGTGGTTTTTTTTTCTTTCTTTATACATACATACTAGTTACGAGTATACTATCTCTTTATCAACCAGTCTATATATTAGCAGCAGACACAGTACAGTGCGGTAGTTCACGGCTGTGGCTACCTCTGTGTCGGCACTCGGCAGCCCGTCCATAATTGTATATACCACCTAACCGTGGTTTTTTTTTCTTTCTTTATACATACATACTAGTTACGAGTATACTATCTCTTTATCAACCAGTCTATATTAGCAGCAGACACAGTACAGTGCGGTAGTTCACGGCTGTGGCTACCTCTGTGTCTGCACTCGGCAGGCAGTCCGTCCATAATTGTATACCACCTAACCGTGGTTTTTTTTTCTTTCTTCTTTATACATACATAGTTACATAGACATCTCTTTATCAACCAGTCTATATTAGCAGCAGACACAGTACAGTACGGTAGTTCACGGCTGTGGCTACCTCTGTGTCTGCACTCGGCAGGCAGTCCATAATTGTATACTAGTATCCATCTCCATTGTTTACCTGAGGTGCCTTTTAGTTGTGCCTATTAAAATATGGAGAACAAAAATGTTGAGGTTCCAAAATTAGGGAAAGATCAAGATCCACTTCCACCTCGTGCTGAAGCTGCTGCCACTAGTCATGGCCGAGACGATGAAATGCCAGCAACGTCGTCTGCCAAGGCCGATGCCCAATGTCATAGTACAGAGCATGTCAAATCCAAAACACCAAATATCAGAAAAAAAAGGACTCCAAAACCTAAAATAAAATTGTCGGAGGAGAAGCGTAAACTTGCCAATATGCCATTTACGACACGGAGTGGCAAGGAACGGCTGAGGCCCTGGCCTATGTTCATGGCTAGTGGTTCAGCTTCACATGAGGATGGAAGCACTCAGCCTCTCGCTAGAAAAATGAAAAGACTCAAGCTGGCAAAAGCAGCACAGCAAAGAACTGTGCATTCTTCGAAATCCCAAATCCACAAGGAGAGTCCAATTGTGTCGGTTGCGATGCCTGACCTTCCCAACACTGGACGTGAAGAGCATGCGCCTTCCACCATTTGCACGCCCCCTGCAAGTGCTGGAAGGAGCACCCGCAGTCCAGTTCCTGATAGTCAGATTGAAGATGTCAGTGTTGAAGTACACCAGGATGAGGAGGATATGGGTGTTGCTGGCGCTGGGGAGGAAATTGACCAGGAGGATTCTGATGGTGAGGTGGTTTGTGTAAGTCAGGCACCCGGGGAGACACCTGTTGTCCGTGGGAGGAATATGGCCGTTGACATGCCAGGTGAAAATACCAAAAAAATCAGCTCTTCGGTGTGGAGGTATTTCACCAGAAATGCGGACAACAGGTGTCAAGCCGTGTGTTCCCTTTGTCAAGCTGTAATAAGTAGGGGTAAGGACGTTAACCACCTCGGAACATCCTCCCTTATACGTCACCTGCAGCGCATTCATAATAAGTCAGTGACAAGTTCAAAAACTTTGGGTGACAGCGGAAGCAGTCCACTGACCAGTAAATCCCTTCCTCTTGTAACCAAGCTCATGCAAACCACCCCACCAACTCCCTCAGTGTCAATTTCCTCCTTCCCCAGGAATGCCAATAGTCCTGCAGGCCATGTCACTGGCAATTCTGACGATTCCTCTCCTGCCTGGGATTCCTCCGATGCATCCTTGCGTGTAACGCCTACTGCTGCTGGCGCTGCTGTTGTTGCTGCTGGGAGTCGATGGTCATCCCAGAGGGGAAGTCGTAAGCCCACTTGTACTACTTCCAGTAAGCAATTGACTGTTCAACAGTCCTTTGCGAGGAAGATGAAATATCACAGCAGTCATCCTGCTGCAAAGCGGATAACTGAGGCCTTGACAACTATGTTGGTGTTAGACGTGCGTCCGGTATCCGCCGTTAGTTCACAGGGAACTAGACAATTTATTGAGGCAGTGTGCCCCCGTTACCAAATACCATCTAGGTTCCACTTCTCTAGGCAGGCGATACCGAGAATGTACACGGACGTCAGAAAAAGACTCACCAGTGTCCTAAAAAATGCAGTTGTACCCAATGTCCACTTAACCACGGACATGTGGACAAGTGGAGCAGGGCAGGGTCAGGACTATATGACTGTGACAGCCCACTGGGTAGATGTATGGACTCCCGCCGCAAGAACAGCAGCGGCGGCACCAGTAGCAGCATCTCGCAAACGCCAACTCTTTCCTAGGCAGGCTACGCTTTGTATCACCGCTTTCCAGAATACGCACACAGCTGAAAACCTCTTACGGCAACTGAGGAAGATCATCGCGGAATGGCTTACCCCAATTGGACTCTCCTGTGGATTTGTGGCATCGGACAACGCCAGCAATATTGTGTGTGCATTAAATATGGGCAAATTCCAGCACGTCCCATGTTTTGCACATACCTTGAATTTGGTGGTGCAGAATTTTTTAAAAAACGACAGGGGCGTGCAAGAGATGCTGTCGGTGGCCAGAAGAATTGCGGGACACTTTCGGCGTACAGGCACTACGTACAGAAGACTGGAGCACCACCACAAACTACTGAACCTGCCCTGCCATCATCTGAAGCAAGAAGTGGTAACGAGGTGGAATTCAACCCTCTATATGCTTCAGAGGTTGGAGGAGCAGCAAAAGGCCATTCAAGCCTATACAATTGAGCACGATATAGTAGGTGGAATGCACCTGTCTCAGGCGCAGTGGAGAATGATTTCAACGTTGTGCAAGGTTCTGATGCCCTTTGAACTTGCCACACGTGAAGTCAGTTCAGACACTGCCAGCCTGAGTCAGGTCATTCCCCTCATCAGGCTTTTGCAGAAGAAGCTGGAGACATTGAAGGAGGAGCTAACACGGAGCGATTCCGCTAGGCATGTGGGACTTGTGGATGGAGCCCTTAATTCGCTTAACAAGGATTCACGGGTGGTCAATCTGTTGAAATCAGAGCACTACATTTTGGCCACCGTGCTCGATCCTAGATTTAAAGCCTACCTTGGATCTCTCTTTCCGGCAGACACAAGTCTGCTGGGGTTGAAAGACCTGCTGGTGACAAAATTGTCAAGTCAAGCGGAACGCGACCTGTCAACATCTCCTCCTTCACATTCTCCCGCAACTGGGGGTGCGAGGAAAAGGCTCAGAATTCCGAGCCCACCCGCTGGCGGTGATGCAGGGCAGTCTGGAGCGACTGCTGATGCTGACATCTGGTCCGGACTGAAGGACCTGACAACGATTACGGACATGTCGTCTACTGTCACTGCATATGATTCTCTCAACATTGATAGAATGGTGGAGGATTATATGAGTGACCGCATCCAAGTAGGCACGTCACACAGTCCGTACTTATACTGGCAGGAAAAAGAGGCAATTTGGAGGCCCTTGCACAAACTGGCTTTATTCTACCTAAGTTGCCCTCCCACAAGTGTGTACTCCGAAAGAGTGTTTAGTGCCGCCGCTCACCTTGTCAGCAATCGGCGTACGAGGTTACATCCAGAAAATGTGGAGAAGATGATGTTCATTAAAATGAATTATAATCAATTCCTCCGCGGAGACATTGACCAGCAGCAATTGCCTCCACAAAGTACACAGGGAGCTGAGATGGTGGATTCCAGTGGGGACGAATTGATAATCTGTGAGGAGGGGGATGTACACGGTGATATATCGGAGGGTGATGATGAGGTGGACATCTTGCCTCTGTAGAGCCAGTTTGTGCAAGGAGAGATTAATTGCTTCTTTTTTGGGGGGGGTCCAAACCAACCCGTTATATCAGTCACAGTCGTGTGGCAGACCCTGTCACTGAAATGATGGGTTGGTTAAAGTGTGCATGTCCTGTTTTGTTTATACAACATAAGGGTGGGTGGGAGGGCCCAAGGACAATTCCATCTTGCACCTCTTTTTTCTTTTCTTTTTCTTTGCATCATGTGCTGATTAGGGAGGGTTTTTTGGAAGGGACATCCTGCGTGACACTGCAGTGCCACTCCTAAATGGGCCCGGTGTTTGTGTCGGCCACTAGGGTCGCTAATCTTACTCACACAGTCAGCTACCTCATTGCGCCTCTTTTTTTCTTTGCGTCATGTGCTGTTTGGGGAGGGTTTTTTGGAAGGGACATCCTGCGTGACACTGCAGTGCCACTCCTAGATGGGCCCGGTGTTTGTGTCGGCCACTAGGGTCGCTAATCTTACTCACACAGCTACCTCATTGCGCCTCTTTTTTTCTTTGCGTCATGTGCTGTTTGGGGAGGGTTTTTTGGAAGGGACATCCTGCGTGACACTGCAGTGCCACTCCTAGATGGGCCCGGTGTTTGTGTCGGCCACTAGGGTCGCTAATCTTACTCACACAGCTACCTCATTGCGCCTCTTTTTTTCTTTGCGTCATGTGCTGTTTGGGGAGGGTTTTTTGGAAGGGCCATCCTGCGTGACACTGCAGTGCCACTCCTAGATGGGCCCGGTGTTTGTGTCGGCCACTAGGGTCGCTAATCTTACTCACACAGCTACCTCATTGCGCCTCTTTTTTTCTTTGCGTCATGTGCTGTTTGGGGAGGGTTTTTTGGAAGGGACATCCTGCGTGACACTGCAGTGCCACTCCTAGATGGGCCCGGTGTTTGTGTCGGCCACTAGGGTCGCTTATCTTACTCACACAGCGACCTCGGTGCAAATTTTAGGACTAAAAATAATATTGTGAGGTGTGAGGTATTCAGAATAGACTGAAAATGAGTGTAAATTATGGTTTTTGAGGTTAATAATACTTTGGGATCAAAATGACCCCCAAATTCTATGATTTAAGCTGTTTTTTAGTGTTTTTTGAAAAAAACACCCGAATCCAAAACACACCCGAATCCGACAAAAAAAATTCGGTGTGGTTTTACCAAAACACGTTCGAACCCAAAACACGGCCGCGGAACCGAACCCAAAACCAAAACACAAAACCCGAAAAATTTCAGGCGCTCATCTCTAGGTTAATTTGTGAGGGTGAATAGTGGTTGGTGGAGCAACAGAGTCAAGAGCAGAAGTAAGGGAAGCATTGTATGTGGAAGTGGCTTGTTCAGGGCATGAGAGAGAGAGAATAGGAGAGAGAAGTGAGTCAAACAGGGAGGAAAGGAATGTGGTGTCAATAGCTTCAATGTTACGCTTAGTGATGGTAGCCTTAGGAGGTAGAGATGGGGAAGTCGAGAGAGATAGGTTGAAGGAGAGCAGGTGGTGGTCAGAGAGGGGAAATGGGGAGTTGGAAAAATCAGAAATATCACAGCGGTGAGTGAAGACCAGATCCAGTGAGCTCCCATTCACATGGGAGGGTGAGGAGGTCCACTGGGAGAGACCAAGTGAAGAGGTGAGGTTAAGGAGTTTAGAGGCAGGGGATTGTGTGGGGATGTCAATAGGGATGTTGAAATCGCCTAGGATAATGGTGGGAATGTCAGAAGAGAGGAAGTGAGGAAGCCAGGAAGCAAAGTTGTCGATTAATTTGGAAGCAGTGCCAGGGGGGCGGTAAATGACAGCTACTCTAAGATGGACTGGTTGGAAGAGGCATATGGCGTGGACCTCAAATGTAGAGAATATAAGGGATGGTTCTGGTGGTATGAGTTGGTAGGAGTAACTAGAAGGTAAAAGGACCCCAACACCACCCCCATGGCGACCCCCAGGTCGGGGTGTGTGTGTGAATGTAAGGCCCCCAGCAGAGAGAGCAGCAGCAGAAGTAGTGTCAGAGGGCGTAATCCAAGTTTCAGTAATGGCTAGTAGGTGTAGGGAGTTGGAAATGAAAAGGTCATGAGTGGGGACCAGTTTGTTATAAACAGATCTGGCATTCCAGAGGGCACAGGATAGGGGGTATGAGTTTGTGGGAGAGATGTGAATTAGATTTTCAGGGTTGCTGTAGCGATGAGGTGGGATTAACTTTGAGGGCAGGGATGATGAGAGAGTAGTGATGGTACGGGTGCCTGAGCTAGGAGGGGAAACTGCAGGAGGTGGGCAGGGAGGGAGGTCAGTGTGATGTGGATGGGGGTGTGGGGAGGTGACAGGGAAGGGAGAGAGGGAGCAGGGCTGAGTTGTGGGGTAGCAGGACCATGGGGCAGAGGTGAATGAAAGTGGGGTAACAGGAAAGGTGGGGGAAGAAAACAGAGGGATGGAGGGGAGACAGAGGAGGGGAGAGAGGAGGAGGTGGAGGAGACTAGGGGGGAAGGCTAAAGATACATTATTAGGTAGACACTGAGTGATGTGGGGAGTATAAGAAAACCTTGACATAGTGTTAAGTAGGTAAATAGGTTGAGGGAAAGTGGAAGTAGGAGAGGAGACTGTAAGGCAATCCGAGCAGAAGAATTGCAGAAATGCAGGTGAGAAAAGCAGTGTAGGCTCAAGGGGTGTAGATTTAGTATGAAATGAGTCAAAAGCGTAGATAAAGTGGGTGCAGAAAAGTATTTGGAGTGTAAGAAATGAAAGGATTGTGAGAGGTTTAAGAAGCAATGGTAATTATGTTAGATGTTTTAAGTGTTTGCAGGTAAAATTGCATTGGTGCAGCTGTGCTTAAAAAACAAAATTACAATAATACAGATACAGGCATTTGTAGGTGAAATGGATGGTTTATGAAATGTCCAACTAAGGTAGTTCTGTGCTATGTAATCAGATGCAACAATCAGGAGGTGAGTGATCTGAGGAGTAAGTGACTCACATTTGTTATTAGTTCTTCAGTTTTCTTTGTTTTGTTAGATTGGTGTGCTTCTGTTTTCCTTCTTTTTCACTTCGATTGAACGCTGATTGAACACTGCTGTTATGTGTCAATTTTATCACGCTTTGATAAAAATGCACGCTTAGATCAATAAATGCACAGCCAAATGGCTTTGCACAGCCTACACCATTGGACTTAAGTAGAAGACTATCACAAGTGAAACCAATAATTGAAATCTGTAACCACACCCCACCCCCTCAAATGCCAGGCAATAAATTACCGTAAAAACAACAACCAGGCATTCCACAAAGATTAAACTGGGTCTATATCATTCAAAACTTTAAAAAAGTACTTCAAAATCACATACTATGCAATAATGTTTCAATTTGCATAACCCAGCAGAATTAGCTTTGCATATATAGATATAGTGCAGCAGAATATATTGGTGGTTGTAGTCAATTGTAATTACCTGTAGGTGACAAGAAGAGAAGAAACGTCAATTCACAATCAATATCAGCTGAAGATAAATTAACGCTGATTGAACGCTGCTGTTATGTGTCAATTTTATCACGCTTTGATAAAAATGCACGCTTAGATCAATAAATGCACAGCCAAACGGCTTTGCACAGCCTACACCATTGGACTTAAGTAGAAGACTATTACAAGTGAAACCAATAATTGAAATCTGTAACCACACCCCACCCCCTCAAATGCCAGGCAATAAATTACCTTAAAAACAACAACCAGGCATTCCACAAAGATTAAACTGGGTCTATATCATTCAAAACTTTAAAAAAGTACTTCAAAATCACATACTATGCAATAATGTTTCAATTTGCATTACCCAGCAGAATTAGCTTTGCATATATAGATATAGTGCAGCAGAATATATTGGTGGTTGTAGTCAATTGTAATTACTCAGCAGAATTAGCTTTGCATATATAGATATAGTGCAGCAGAATATATTGGTGGTTGTAGTCAATTGTAATTACCCAGCAGAATTAGCTTTGCAAATATAGATATAGTGCAGCAGAATATATTGGTGGTTGTAGTCAGTTGTAATTACCCAGCAGAATTAGCTTTGCATATATATAGTGCAGCAGAATATATTGGTGGTTGTAGTCAATTGTAATTACCCAGCAGCAGCTCTACTGCACTCAACATCACCAGTGCTCACAATATATATAATGCTATATACTATGCCATAGTGGTGCTTACTATATAACACCTCCTACTGCGTTCCCCCTGGCAATGAGCATGACACCCAGAGAGTGAAACCCCTGGCAATGAGCATGACACCCAGCACGTGAAACTCTTGGCATTGAGCAGTTTTTGTAAAAGTAATTAGAAGCTTTACTGTAGGGCATAGTGTATCACAGATATTGTGGTGAGTGACATAATATGTTCCAAAGGGCATTAATGTGTGGGGCTTAACATGGTGGAAATTACTGTACTTTTTTCCCTGTGGTGGCCGAGGTCTGTTGGTGCAGGGTCAAGAACTGGGGTGTAAGGTAGTCTTTGCCTGCAAGGCTACGCCCATTTTATGGAGACCATACCCATTTTTGCGAGGTCACGCCCCCCCATCCCGTCCGGAGCGCTCACGCAAATATAGTTTTTTATATATATATATATATATGGGGGAGGGGCACAATTTTTAATGCCAATGGTGGCGGGGGGCACGCATTTGAAGCCAAATTGTTTAGAAACACCCCTGCAAGAAAATATCTGCAAATCCAATGTTACCATAAGTGTGGCATATACCTGCGCTTGCTCGCGGGGTGAGAACATCTCCCTAATTGAATTCAGCGATATGAATAGAGGTTGTGCAGCAGCCACAGAAAGGGTTAATCTCTGCAACTTGTCACGAAATTACATTGTTGCAATTTTAGCTGGGAGCTGCAATAATTACTCTAATACATAACACAGCCAACACTTCTATATTCACACAATATACTGCATGGTGAATATAGAAGTGGTGCTTACTAAACAGCACCTCCTACTGCATTCCACATCACCGCTGGTCACACTCATATCAGGCCCATAATGCTGTATACTATGCCATAGTGGTGCTTACTATATAACACCAGGTGCTGTGCAGTGGTCAAAACACACTAACTGGTCCCATGCTGTTGTTGAACTAAAGGCCTATACACACGATGAGATTCGGTCTTTGCTAATAGGTTTAAAAAGGTTACATAAAAGCTACTTTATGTATTTATTCATTAAAGTTTTTAAGTTGTATTTTACAACCATACAATGATATGATATATAATGTATCGTATAATCATTACATAATGTTGATGGCATTGAATTGTCTCTGCCTTGACTAGTGGCAGCAGCTTCAGCACTAGGTGGAAGTGGATCTTGATCTTTCCCTATTTTCTCTGACGTCCTAAGTGGATGCTGGGGACTCCGTCAGGACCATGGGGAATAGCGGCTCCGCAGGAGACAGGGCACAAAAGTAAAAGCTTTAGGATCAGGTGGTGTGCACTGGCTCCTCCCCCTATGACCCTCCTCCAAGCCTCAGTTAGATTTTTGTGCCCGGCCGAGAAGGGTGCAATCTAGGTGGCTCTCCTAAAGAGCTGCTTAGAGTAAAAGTTTTGTTAGGTTTTTTTATTTTCAGTGAGTCCTGCTGGCAACAGGCTCACTGCATCGAGGGACTTAGGGGAGAGAAGTGAACTCACCTGCATGCAGGATGGATTGGCTTCTTAGGCTACTGGACACCATTAGCTCCAGAGGGAGTCGGAACACAGGTCTCACCCTGGGGTTCGTCCCGGAGCCGCGCCGCCGACCCCCTTGCAGATGCCGAAAAGTGAAGAGGTCCAGAAACCGGCGGCAGAAGACTTTTCAGTCTTCATAAGGTAGCGCACAGCACTGCAGCTGTGCGCCATTGTTGTCAGCACTGAGGGTGCAGGGCGCTGGGGGGGGGCGCCCTGGGCAGCAATGATAGTACCTTATTCTGGCTAAAAATACATCACATATAGCCCCTGGGGGCTATATGGATGTATTTAACCCCTGCCAGGTCTCAGAAAAACGGGAGAAGAAGCCCGCCGAAAAGGGGGCGGGGCCTATTCTCCTCAGCACACAGCGCCATTTTCCCTCACAGAAATGCTGGTGGGAAGGCTCCCAGGCTCTCCCCTGCACTGCACTACAGAAACAGGGTTAAAACAGAGAGGGGGGGCACTTATTTGGCGATATGACTATATATATTAAAATGCTATAAGGGAAAAACACTTATATAAAGGTTGTCCCTGTATAATTATAGCGTTTTTGGTGTGTGCTGGCAAACTCTCCCTCTGTCTCCCCAAAGGGCTAGTGGGGTCCTGTCCTCTATCAGAGCATTCCCTGTGTGTGTGCTGTGTGTCGGTACGTGTGTGTCGACATGTATGAGGACGATGTTGGTGAGGAGGCGGAGCAATTGCCTGTAATGGTGATGTCACTCTCTAGGGAGTCGACACCGGAATGGATGGCTTATTTAAGGAATTACGTGATAATGTCAACACGCTGCAAGGTCGGTTGACGACATGAGACGGCCGGCAAACCAATTAGTACCTGTCCAGGCGTCTCAAACACCGTCAGGGGCGTTAAAACGTCCTTTACCTCAGTCGGTCGACACAGACACAGACACGGACACTGACTCCAGTGTCGACGGTGAAGAAACAAACGTATTTTTCCTTTAGGGCCACACGTTACTTGTTAAGGGCAATGAAGGAGATGTTACATATTTCTGATACTACAAGTACCACAAAAAAGGGTATTATGTGGAGTGTGAAAAAACTACATGTGGTTTTTCCTGAATCAGATAAATTAAATGAAGTGTGTGATGATGCGTGGGTTTCCCCCGATAGAAAATTATTGGCGGTATACCCTTTCCCGCCAGAAGTTATGGCGCGTTGGGAAACACCCCTTAGGGTGGATAAGGCGCTCACACGCTTATCAAAACAAGTGGCGTTACCGTCTCCAGATACGGCCGCCCTCAAGGAGCCAACTGATAGGAGGCTGGAAAATATCCTAAAAAGTATATACACACATACTGGTGTTATACTGCGACCAGCGATCGCCTCAGCCTGGATGGGCAGCGCTGGGGTGGCTTGGTCGGATTCCCTGACTGGAAATATTGATACCCTTGACAGGGACAGTATTTTATTGACTATAGAGCATTTAAAGGATGCATTTCTATATATGCGAGATGCACAGAGGGATAATTGCACTCTGGCATCAAGAGTAAGTGCGATGTCCATATCTGCCAGAAGATGTTTATGGACACGACAGTGGTCAGGTGATGCAGATTCCAAACGGCACATGGAAGTATTGCCGTATAAAGGGGAGGAGTTATTTGGGGTCGGTCCATCGGACCTGGTGGCCACGGCAACAGCTGGAAAATCCACCTTTTTTACCCCAAGTCACATCTCAGCAGAAAAAGACATCGTCTTTTCAGCCTCAGTCCTTTCGTCCCCATAAGGGCAAGCGGGCAAAAGGCCAGTCATATCTGCCCAGGGATAGAGGTAAGGGAAGAAGACTGCAGCAGGCAGCCCATTCCCAGGAACAGAAGCCTTCCACCGCTTCTGCCAAGTCCTCAGCATGACGCTGAGGCCGTACAAACAGGTGCGGTGGGGGGTCGTCTCAAGAGTTTCAACACGCAGTGGGCTCACTCGCAAGTGGACCCCTGGATCCTACAAGTAGTATCCCAGGGGTACAGATTGGAAATTCGAGACGTCTCCCCCTCGCAGGTTCCTGAAGTTTGCTTTACCAACGTCTCCCTCCGACAGGGAGGCAGTATTGGAAACAATTCACAAGCTGTATTCCCAGCAGGTGATAATCAAAGTACCCCTCCTACAACAAGGAAAGGGGTATTATTCCACACTATATTGTGGTACTGAAGCCAGACGGCTCGGTGAGACCTATTCTAAATCTGAAATATTTGAACGCTTACATACAAAGGTTCAAATCAAGATGGAGTCACTCAGAGCAGTGATAGCGAACCAGGAAGAAGGGGACTATATGGTGTCCCTGGACATCAAGGATGCTTACCTCCATGTCCCAATTTGCCCTTCTCACCAAGGGTACCTCAGGTTCGTGGTACAAAACTGTCACTATCAGTTTCAGACGCTGCCGTTTGGATTGTCCACGGCACCCCGGGTCTTTACCAAGGTAATGGCCGAAATGATGATTCTTCTTCAAAGAAAAGGCGTCTTAATTATCCCTTACTTGGACGATCTCCTGATAAGGGCAAGGTCCAGAGAACAGTTGGAGGTCGGAGTAGCACTATCTCAAGTAGTTCTACGACAGCACGGGTGGATTCTAAATATTCCAAAATCGCAGCTGTCTCCGACGACACGTCTGCTGTTCCTAGGGATGATTCTGGACACAGTCCAGAAAAAGGTGTTTCTCCCGGAGGAGAAAGCCAGGGAGTTATCCGAGCTAGTCAGGAACCTCCTAAAACCAGGAAAAGTGTCAGTGCATCATTGCACAAGGGTCCTGGGAAAAATGGTGGCTTCTTACGAAGCGATTCCATTCGGCAGATTTCACGCAAGAACTTTTCAGTGGGATCTGCTGGAAAAATGGTCCGGATCGCATCTTCAGATGCATCAACGGATAACCCTGTCTCCAAGGACAAGGGTGTCTCTTCTGTGGTGGCTGCAGAGTGATCATCTACTAAAGGGCCACAGATTCGGCATTCAGGACTGGGTCCTGGTGACCACGGATGCCAGCCTGAAAGGCTGGGGAGCAGTCACACAAGGAAAAAATTTCCAGGGAGTGTAATCAAGTCTGGAGACTTCTCTCCACATAAATATACTGGAGCTAAGAGCAATTTACAATGCTCTAAGCTTAGCAAGACCTCTGCTTCAAGGTCAGCCGGTATTGATCCAGTGGGACAACATCACGGCAGTCGCCCACGTAAACAGACAGGGCGGCACAAGAAGCAGGAGGACAATGGCAGAAACTGCAAGGATTCTTCGCTGGGCGGAAAATCATGTGATAGCACTGTCAGCAGTGTTCATTCCGGGAGTGGACAACTGGGAAGCAGATTTCCTCAGCACGACCTCCACCCGGGAGAGTGGGGACTTCATCGGGAAGTCTTCCACATGATTGTGAACCGTTGGGAAAGACCAAAGGTGGACATGATGGCGTCCCGCCTGAACAAAAAACTGGACAGGTATTGCGCCAGGTCAAGAGACCCTCAGGCAATAGCTGTGGACGTTCTGGTAACACCGTGGGTGTACCAGTCGGTGTATGTGTTCCCTCCTCTGCTTCTCATACCTAAGGTACTGAGAATTATAAGACGTAGAGGAGTAAGAACTATACTCGTGGCTCCGGATTGGCCAAGAAGGACTTGGTACCCGGAACTTCAAGAGATGCTCACAGAGGACTCATGGCCTCTGCCGTTAAGAAGGGACTTGCTTCAGCAAGTACCATGTCTGTTCCAAGACTTAACGCGGCTGCGTTTGACGGCATGGCGGTTGAACGCCGGATCCCAAGGGAAAAAGGCATTCCGGAAGAGGTCATTCCTACCCTGGTCAAAGCCAGGAAGGAGGTGACCGCACAACATTATCACCACATGTGGCGAAAATATGTTGCGTGGTGTGAGGCCAGGAAGGCCCCACGAAGAAATTTCAACTCGGTCGATTCCTGCATTTCCTGCAAACAGGAGTGTCTATGGGCCTCAAATTGGGGTCCATTAAGGTTCAAATTTCGGCCCTGTCGATTTTCTTCCAGAAAGAATTGGCTTCAGTTCCTGAAGTCCAGAAGTTTGTCAAGGGAGTACTGCATATACAACCCCCTTTTGTGCCTCCAGTGGCACTGTGGGATCTCAACGTAGTTCTGGGATTCCTCAAATCACATTGGTTTAAACCGCTCAAATCTGTGGATTTGAAATATCTCACATGGAAAGTGACCATGATGTTGGCCCTGGCCTCGGCCAGGCGAGTGTCAGAATTGGCGGCTTTGTCTCACAAAAGCCCATATCTGATTGTCCATTCGGACAGGGCAGAGCTGCGGACTCGTCCCCAGTTTCTCCCTAAGGTGGTGTCAGCGTTTCACCTGAACCAGCTTATTGTGGTACCTGCGGCTACTAGGGACTTGGAGGACTCCAAGTTGCTAGATGTTGTCAGGGCCCTGAAAATATAGGTTTCCAGGACGGCTGGAGTCAGGAAAACTGACTTGCTGTTATTCTGTATGCACCCAACAAACTGGGTGCTCTTGCTTCTAAGCAGACGATTGCTAGTTGGATGTGTAGTACAATTCAGCTTGCACATTCTGTGGCAGGCCTGCCACAGCCAAAATATGTAAATGCCCATTCCACAAGGAAGGTGGGCTCATCTTGGGCGGCTGCCCGAGGGGTCTCGGCTTTACAACTTTGCCGAGCTGCTACTTGGTCAGGGGCACACCCTGGCTGAGGAGGACCTGGAGTTCTCTCACTCGGTGCTGCAGAGTCATCCGCACTCTCCCGCCCGTTTGGGAGCTTTGGTATAATCCCCATGGTCCTGACGGAGTCCCCAGCATCCACTTAGGACGTCAGAGAAAATAAGAATTTACTTACCGATAATTCTATTTCTCGTAGTCCGTAGTGGATGCTGGGCGCCCATCCCAAGTGCGGATTGTCTGCAATACTTGTACATAGTTATTGTTACAAAAATCGAAATTTGAACCTTAATGGACCCTAATTTTAGGCCCATAGACAGTCCTGTTTGCAGGAAATGGAGGAAACGACCCAGTTGAAATTCCTCTGTAGGGGCCTTCTTGGCCTCACACCACGCAACATATTTTCGCCAAATGCGGTGATAATGTTTTGCGGTTACATCCTTCCTGGCTTTGACCAGGGTAGGGATGACTTCATCTGGAATGCCTTTTTCCTTCAGGATCCGGCGTTCAACCGCCATGCCGTCAAACGCAGCCGCGGTAAGTCTTGGAACAGACAAGGCCCCTGTTGGAGCAGGTCCTTTCTTAGAGGTAGAGGCCACGGGTCTTCCGTGAGCATCTCTTGAAGTTCCGGGTACCAAGTCCTTCTTGGCCAATCCGGAACCACGAGTATCGTTCTTACTCCTCTCCTTCTTATGATTCTCAGTACTTTTGGTATGAGAGGCAGAGGAGGGAACACATACACTGACTGGTACACCCACGGTGTCACCAGAGCGTCCACCGCTATTGCCTGAGGGTCCCTTGACCTGGCGCAATATCTGTCTAGTTTTTTGTTTAGACGTGACGCCATCATGTCCACCTTTGGTTTTTCCCAACGGTTTACAATCAGGTGGAAGACTTCTGGGTGAAGTCCCCACTCTCCCGGGTGAAGGTCGTGTCTGCTGAGGAAGTCTGCTTCCCAGTTGTCCACTCCCGGAATGAACACTGCTGACAGAGCTACCACATGATTTTCCGCCCAGCGAAGAATCCTTGCAGCTTCTGCCATTGCCCTCCTGCTTCTCGTGCCGCCCTGTCTGTTTACGTGGGCGACTGACGTGATGTTGTCCGATTGGATCAATACCGCCTGACCCTGAAGAAGGGGTTTCGCTTGACTTAGGGCATTGTAAATGGCCCTTAGTTCCAGAATGTTTATATGAAGAGATGTTTCCATGCTTGACCACAAGCCCTGGAAATTTTTTCCCTGTGTGACTGCCCCCCAGCCTCTCAGGCTGGCGTCCGTGGTCACCAGGACCCAATCCTGAATGCCAAATCTGCAGCCCTCTAGTAGATGAGCACTCTACAGCCACCACAGAAGAGACACCCTTGTCCTTGTCGACAGGGTTATCCGCTGATGCATCTGAAGATGCGATCCGGACCATTTGTCCAGTAGATCCCACTGAAACGTTCTTGCATGGAATCTTCCGAATGGAATCGCTTCGTAAGAAGCCACCATTTTTCCCAGGACCCTCGTGCACTGATGCACTGACACCTGGTCTGGTTTTAGGAGGTTCCTGACTAGCTCGGATAACTCCCTGGCCTTCTCCTCCGGGAGAAACACCTTTTTCTGGACTGTGTCCAGAATCATTCCTAGGAACAGTAGACGTGTCGTTGGAATCAGCTGCGATTTTGGAATATTTAGGATCCACCCGTGCAGACGTAACACTACCTGAGATAGTGCTACTCCGACTTCTAACTGTTCCCTGGACCTTGCCCTTATCAGGAGATCGTCCAAGTAAGGGATAATTAAGATGCCTTTTCTTCGAAGAAGAATCATCATTTCGGCCATTACCTTGGTAAAGACCCGAGGTGCCGTGGACAACCCAAACGGCAGCGTCTGAAACTGATAATGACAGTTTTGTACTACAAACCTGAGGTACCCTTGGTGAGACGGGTAGATTGGGACGTGGAGATAAGCATCCTTGATGTCCAGAGACACCATATAGTCCCCTTCTTCCAGGTTTGCTATCACCGCTCTGAGTGATTCCATCTTGAATTTGAACCTCTTTATGTAAGTGTTCAGGGATTTTAGATTTAAAATTGGTCTCACCGAGCCGTCCGGCTTCGGTACCACAAACAGCGTGGAATAATACCCCTTTCCCTGTTGTAGGAGGGGTACCTTGATTATCACCTGCTGGGAATACAGCTTGTGAATGGCTTCCAAAACTGCCTCCCTGTCGGAGGGAGACTTTGGTAGAGCAGACTTCAGGAACCGGCGAGGGGTAAACGCCTCGAATTCCAGTTTGTACCCCTGCGATACCACCTGTAGAATCCAGGGGTCCACTTGCGAGTGAGCCCACTGCGCGTTGAAATTCTTGAGACGGGCCCCCACCATGTCTGAGTCTGCTTGTAAAGCCCCAGCGTCATGCTGAAGACTTGGCAGAAGCAGGGGATGGCTTCTGCTCCTGGGAAGCGGCTGCATGGTGCAGTCTTTTTCCCCTTCCTCTGCCCCGGGGCAGGAAGGAATGGCCTTTAGCTCGCTTGTACTTATGGGAACGAAAGGACTGAGTTTGAAAAGACGGTGTCTTTTTCTGCTGATGTGAAGTGACCTGGGGTAAAAAGGTGGATTTTCCAGCCGTTGCCGTGGCCACCAGGTCCGATAGACCAGCCCCAAATAACTCCTCCCCTTTATACGGCAATACTTCCATATGTCGTTTGGAATCCGCATCGCCTGACCACTGTCGCGTCCATAACGCTCTTCTGGCAGAAATGGACATAGCACTTACTCTTGATGCCAGGGTGCAAATATCCCTCTGTGCATCACGCATATATAGTAATGCATCCTTCAAATGCTCTATAGTTAACAGTATATTGTCCCTATCCAGGGTATCAATATTTTCAGTCAGGGAATCCGACCACGCGACGCCAGCACTGCACATCCAGGCTGAAGCGATTGCTGGTCGCAGTATAACACCAGTATGTGTGTATATACTTTTAAGAATATTTTCCAGCCTTCTATCTGCTGGTTCTTTGAGGGTGGCCGTATCAGGAGATGGTAACGCTACTTGTTTAGATAAACGTGTGAGCGCCTTATCTACCCTAGGGGGTGTTTCCCAACGTGTCCTAACCTCTAACGGGAAAGGATATGGTGCCAATAATTTTTTAGAAATTAGCAGTTTTTTGTCGGGGGAAACCCACGCTTTATCACACACCTCATTTAACTCATCTGACTCAGGGAAAACTATTGGTAGTTTTTTCACACCCCACATAATACCCTTCTTTGTGGTACTTGTAGTGTCAGAAATGTTCAATGCTTCCTTCATTGCCGTGATCATGTAACGTGTGGCCCTACTGGACATTACGTTTGTCTCCTCACCGACGACACTAGACTCAGTATCTGTGTCTGGATCTGTGTCGACCCACTGAGGTAACGGGCGTTTTAGGGCCCCTGACGGTGTCTGAGACGCCTGGACAGGCACTAATTGATTTGCCGGCTGTCTCATGTCATCAACCGTTCTTTGCAAAGTGCTGACATTATCACTTAATTCTTTAAATACGATCATCCAGTCAGGTGTCGACTCCCTAGGGGGTGACATCACTAACCCAGGCAATTGCTCCGCCTCCACATCATTTTCCTCCTCATACATGTCGACACACACGTACCGACACAAAGCACACACACCGGGAATGCTCTGATAGAGGACAGGACCCCACAAGCCCTTTGGAGAGACAGAGGGAGAGTCTGCCAGCACACACCAAGCGCTATATATATATACAGGGATAACCTTATATAAGTGTTAATCCCTTATAGCTGCTGTTTATATAGTTTTTAGCTGCCAATAGTGCCCCCCCTTCTCTTTTTTACCCTGATTCAGTAGCAAGTCTGCAGGGGAGAGTCAGGGAGCCGTCCTTCCAGCGGAGCTGTGAGGGAAAATGGCGCTTGTGTGCTGAGGAGATAGGCTCCGCCCCTTCACGACGTCCTTATCTCCCGCTTTTTCTGTAAAAAATGGCAGGGGTTAAAATACATCCATATAGCCCCAGAGCTATATGTGATGTATTCTTTAGCCAATCTAAGGTATATCATGTTATATTGCGTCTCAGGGCGCTCCCCCCCAGCGCCCTGCACCCTCAGTGACCGGAGTGTGAAGTGTGCTGAGAGCAATGGCGCACAGCTGCGGTGCTGTGCGCTACCTTAGTCTGAAGACAGGATCGTCTTCTGCCGCCGATTTCACCGGACCTCTTCGCTCTTCTGGCTCTGTAAGGGGGCCGGCGGCGCGGCTCCGGGACCCATCCAGGCTGAACCTGTGATCGTCCCTCTGGAGCTAATGTCCAGTAGCCTAAGAAACCCGATCCACTCTGCACGCAGGTGAGTCCGTTTCTTCTCCCCTTAGTCCCACGATGCAGTGAGCCTGTTGCCAGCAGGACTCACTGAAAATAAAAAACCTAAAATATACTTTTATTCTAAGCAGCTCAGGAGAGCCACCTAGCCTGCACCCTTCTCGTTCGGGCACAAAAATCTAACTGGGGCTTGGAGGAGGGTCATAGGGGGAGGAGCCAGTGCACACCACCTGATCCTAAAGCTTTTATTCTTGTGCCCTGTCTCCTGCGGAGCCGCTATTCCCCATGGTCCTTACGGAGTCCCAGCATCCACTAGGACGTCAGAGAAAATACCTATTAAAAAGGTACAGTTGGAGGGTATGTCACTGTGACTGGAATGATGACATATGCACAGTGACAGGACACTACCACAGCACCCTACAGCAGCCATATGCGGCACAAGACACTGGAGTATTAGTAATGTACTGTAGTATACTGAGCACCACAAGACAATGAGCAGTGATACGGAGCACTGATGAGATTACTAGAACTGACACAGAGCAGCCAGATGCAGCACTGGACTATTAGTAATGTTCTGTAGTATACTGAGCACCACAATGCAGCACAAAACAATGAGCAGTGATACTGAGCACTGATGAGGATACTAGAACTGACACTGAGCAGCAAGATGCAGTACTGGACTATTAGTAATGTACTCTAGTATACTGAGCACCACAATGCAGCACAAGACAATGAGCAGTGATACTGAGCACTGATGAGGATACTACTGAGAACTGACACTGAGCAGGAGAGACACACTACAATTTCATCTTGCGCCTCTTTTTTTATTTATCTTTGCATCATGTGCTGTTTGGGGCTATTTTTTTAAGTGCCATCCTGTCTGACACTGCAGTGCCACTCCTAGATGGGCCAGGTGTTTGTGCTGCCCACTTGGGTCGCTTAGCTTAGTCATCCAGGGACCTTGGTGCAAATTTTAGGACTAAAAATAATATTGGGAGGTGTGAGGTGTTCAGAATAGACTGGAAAGGAGTAGAAATTGGTTATTGAGCTTAATACTATAGGATCAAAATTACCCCCAAATTCTATGATTTTAGCTGTTTGAGGTTTTAAAAAAAAATCACCCGAATCCAAAACCCGAAAGTGTGGTTTTGCCAAAACGCGTCCGTATCCAAAACACAACTGCGGATCCGAAACCAAAACCAAAACATGAAACACGAAAAATGCCCGCTGCACATCTCTAGTTAGGGGAGAAGCATGTAGCCTTGTAGACTATGCACAGCTATATCTAGAAAAATATACGATCTAATCTTTAACCAACCAATGCAAGAAAGTATTTAATGTGAAAATACGAAACACTAGACTAATTGGAGGTGCGCCCTAAAGCAAATTACAATGTTAGGATTAGGGGGTTCGGAAAGACCTCTAGTGTATACACTACTATATACATTTTAAGATAGGAAGGTACAAATTACATATTCACATTGCATCTATGGGCTGGATTCAAATGTCCCTTTCCTCCCTCAATCGTGCCCGTCAGCAGCTATTCTAATGTTGCTGCCAACGGGTGCGACATGTTTATTTCAGCTCGCTACCCCCAGGGGAAACAAGCTGAAATGTGTGCAAAGAGACCCATTTGGGCAACCAAACGGTGTCTTTTCACGATCGCGCCCATTACTTTATTCAGGTTTAGGTTAGAGATGAGCGGGTTCGGTTCCTCGGAATCCGAACCCGCCCGAACTTCATGTTTTTTTTCACGGGTCCGAGCGACTCGGATCTTCCCGCCTTGCTCGGTTAACCCGAGCGCGCCCGAACGTCATCATGACGCTGTCGGATTCTCGCGAGGCTCGGATTCTATCGCGAGACTCGGATTCTATATAAGGAGCCGCGCGTCGCCGCCATTTTCACTCGTGCATTGAGATTGATAGGGAGAGGACGTGTCTGGCGTCCTCTCCATTAGAATAGAGATAGATTAGATAGAGAGAGAGAGATTGTGCAGAGTCGCAGACAGAGTTAGTTTACCACAGTCAGTGACCAGTGCAGTTGCTAGTTAACTTTTATTTAATATAATAATAATATATCCGTTCACTTCTCTCTGCTATATCCGTTCTCTGCCTGAAAAAAAAAACGATACACAGCACAGTCAGTCACACAGTGTGACTCAGTCTGTGTGCACTCAGCTCAGCCCAGTGTGCTGCACAGTCATCAATGTATAAATTAAAAGCTTATAATTAATTGTGGGGGAGACTGGGGAGCACTGCAGGTTGTTAGCAGGAGCCAGGAGTACAATTATATTAATTAACAGTGCACACTTTTGCTGCAGGAGTGGTGACCAGTGCCTGACCACCAGTATAGTATTGTTGTATACTACTAATATCTCTTTAAATATCAACCAGTCTATATTAGCAGCAGACACAGTACAGTGCGGTAGTTCACGGCTGTGGCTACCTCTGTGTCGGCACACGGCAGGCAGTCCGTCCGACCAGAATTGTATTATTTATTATTATATACCTACCACCTAACCGTGGTTTTTTTTTCATTCTTTATACCGTCATAGTGTCATCCTAATTGTTACGAGTATACTACTATCTCTTTATCAACCAGTGTACAGTGCGGTAGTTCACGGCTGTGGCTACCTCTGTGTCGGCACACGGCAGGCAGTCCGTCCGACCAGAATTGTATTATTTATTATTATATACCTACCACCTAACCGTGTTTTTTTTTTCATTCTTTATACCGTCATAGTGTCATCCTAATTGTTACGAGTATACTACTATCTCTTTATCAACCAGTGTACAGTGCGGTAGTTCACGGCTGTGGCTACCTCTGTGTCGGCACACGGCAGGCAGTCCGTCCGACCAGAATTGTATTATTTATTATTATATACCTACCACCTAACCGTGGTTTTTTTTTTCATTCTTTATACCGTCATAGTGTCATCCTAATTGTTACGAGTATACTACTATCTCTTTATCAACCAGTGTACAGTGCGGTAGTTCACGGCTGTGGCTACCTCTGTGTCGGCACACGGCAGGCAGTCCGTCCGACCAGAATTGTATTATTTATTATTATATACCTACCACCTAACCGTGGTTTTTTTTTTCATTCTTTATACCGTCATAGTGTCATCCTAATTGTTACGAGTATACTACTATCTCTTTATCAACCAGTGTACAGTGCGGTAGTTCACGGCTGTGGCTACCTCTGTGTCGGCACACGGCAGGCAGTCCGTCCGACCAGAATTGTATTATTTATTATTATATACCTACCACCTAACCGTGGTTTTTTTTTCATTCTTTATACCGTCATAGTGTCATCCTAATTGTTACGAGTATACTACTATCTCTTTATCAACCAGTGTACAGTGCGGTAGTTCACGGCTGTGGCTACCTCTGTGTCGGCACACGGCAGGCAGTCCGTCCGACCAGAATTGTATTATTTATTATTATATACCTACCACCTAACCGTGGTTTTTTTTTTCATTCTTTATACCGTCATAGTGTCATCCTAATTGTTACGAGTATACTACTATCTCTTTATCAACCAGTGTACAGTGCGGTAGTTCACGGCTGTGGCTACCTCTGTGTCGGCACACGGCAGGCAGTCCGTCCGACCAGAATTGTATTATTTATTATTATATACCTACCACCTAACCGTGGTTTTTTTTTCATTCTTTATACCGTCATAGTGTCATCCTAATTGTTACGAGTATACTACTATCTCTTTATCAACCAGTGTACAGTGCGGTAGTTCACGGCTGTGGCTACCTCTGTGTCGGCACACGGCAGGCAGTCCGTCCGACCAGAATTGTATTATTTATTATTATATACCTACCACCTAACCGTGGTTTTTTTTTTCATTCTTTATACCGTCATAGTGTCATCCTAATTGTTACGAGTATACTACTATCTCTTTATCAACCAGTGTACAGTGCGGTAGTTCACGGCTGTGGCTACCTCTGTGTCGGCACACGGCAGGCAGTCCGTCCGACCAGAATTGTATTATTTATTATTATATACCTACCACCTAACCGTGGTTTTTTTTTCATTCTTTATACCGTCATAGTGTCATCCTAATTGTTACGAGTATACTACTATCTCTTTATCAACCAGTGTACAGTGCGGTAGTTCACGGCTGTGGCTACCTCTGTGTCGGCACACGGCAGGCAGTCCGTCCGACCAGAATTGTATTATTTATTATTATATACCTACCACCTAACCGTGGTTTTTTTTTTCATTCTTTATACCGTCATAGTGTCATCCTAATTGTTACGAGTATACTACTATCTCTTTATCAACCAGTGTACAGTGCGGTAGTTCACGGCTGTGGCTACCTCTGTGTCGGCACACGGCAGGCAGTCCGTCCGACCAGAATTGTATTATTTATTATTATATACCTACCACCTAACCGTGGTTTTTTTTTCATTCTTTATACCGTCATAGTGTCATCCTAATTGTTACGAGTATACTACTATCTCTTTATCAACCAGTGTACAGTGCGGTAGTTCACGGCTGTGGCTACCTCTGTGTCGGCACACGGCAGGCAGTCCGTCCGACCAGAATTGTATTATTTATTATTATATACCTACCACCTAACCGTGGTTTTTTTTTCATTCTTTATACCGTCATAGTGTCATCCTAATTGTTACGAGTATACTACTATCTCTTTATCAACCAGTGTACAGTGCGGTAGTTCACGGCTGTGGCTACCTCTGTGTCGGCACACGGCAGGCAGTCCGTCCGACCAGAATTGTATTATTTATTATTATATACCTACCACCTAACCGTGGTTTTTTTTTTCATTCTTTATACCGTCATAGTGTCATCCTAATTGTTACGAGTATACTACTATCTCTTTATCAACCAGTGTACAGTGCGGTAGTTCACGGCTGTGGCTACCTCTGTGTCGGCACACGGCAGGCAGTCCGTCCGACCAGAATTGTATTATTTATTATTATATACCTACCACCTAACCGTGGTTTTTTTTTTCATTCTTTATACCGTCATAGTGTCATCCTAATTGTTACGAGTATACTACTATCTCTTTATCAACCAGTGTACAGTGCGGTAGTTCACGGCTGTGGCTACCTCTGTGTCGGCACACGGCAGGCAGTCCGTCCGACCAGAATTGTATTATTTATTATTATATACCTACCACCTAACCGTGGTTTTTTTTTCATTCTTTATACCGTCATAGTGTCATCCTAATTGTTACGAGTATACTACTATCTCTTTATCAACCAGTGTACAGTGCGGTAGTTCACGGCTGTGGCTACCTCTGTGTCGGCACACGGCAGGCAGTCCGTCCGACCAGAATTGTATTATTTATTATTATATACCTACCACCTAACCGTGGTTTTTTTTTTCATTCTTTATACCGTCATAGTGTCATCCTAATTGTTACGAGTATACTACTATCTCTTTATCAACCAGTGTACAGTGCGGTAGTTCACGGCTGTGGCTACCTCTGTGTCGGCACACGGCAGGCAGTCCGTCCGACCAGAATTGTATTATTTATTATTATATACCTACCACCTAACCGTGGTTTTTTTTTCATTCTTTATACCGTCATAGTGTCATCCTAATTGTTACGAGTATACTACTATCTCTTTATCAACCAGTGTACAGTGCGGTAGTTCACGGCTGTGGCTACCTCTGTGTCGGCACACGGCAGGCAGTCCGTCCGACCAGAATTGTATTATTTATTATTATATACCTACCACCTAACCGTGGTTTTTTTTTCATTCTTTATACCGTCATAGTGTCATCCTAATTGTTACGAGTATACTACTATCTCTTTATCAACCAGTGTACAGTGCGGTAGTTCACGGCTGTGGCTACCTCTGTGTCGGCACACGGCAGGCAGTCCGTCCGACCAGAATTGTATTATTTATTATTATATACCTACCACCTAACCGTGGTTTTTTTTTTCATTCTTTATACCGTCATAGTGTCATCCTAATTGTTACGAGTATACTACTATCTCTTTATCAACCAGTGTACAGTGCGGTAGTTCACGGCTGTGGCTACCTCTGTGTCGGCACACGGCAGGCAGTCCGTCCGACCAGAATTGTATTATTTATTATTATATACCTACCACCTAACCGTGGTTTTTTTTTCATTCTTTATACCGTCATAGTGTCATCCTAATTGTTACGAGTATACTACTATCTCTTTATCAACCAGTGTACAGTGCGGTAGTTCACGGCTGTGGCTACCTCTGTGTCGGCACACGGCAGGCAGTCCGTCCGACCAGAATTGTATTATTTATTATTATATACCTACCACCTAACCGTGGTTTTTTTTTTCATTCTTTATACCGTCATAGTGTCATCCTAATTGTTACGAGTATACTACTATCTCTTTATCAACCAGTGTACAGTGCGGTAGTTCACGGCTGTGGCTACCTCTGTGTCGGCACACGGCAGGCAGTCCGTCCGACCAGAATTGTATTATTTATTATTATATACCTACCACCTAACCGTGGTTTTTTTTTCATTCTTTATACCGTCATAGTGTCATCCTAATTGTTACGAGTATACTACTATCTCTTTATCAACCAGTGTACAGTGCGGTAGTTCACGGCTGTGGCTACCTCTGTGTCGGCAGTCGGCAGGCAGTCCGTCCATCCATAATTGTATTATTATTATAATATATACCACCTAACCGTGGTTTTTTTATACCACCTAACCGTGGCAGTCCGTCCATAATTGTATACTAGTATCCAATCCATCCATCTCCATTGTTTACCTGAGGTGCCTTTTAGTTCTGCCTATAAAATATGGAGAACAAAAAAGTTGAGGTTCCAAAATTAGGGAAAGATCAAGATCCACTTCCACCTCGTGCTGAAGCTGCTGCCACTAGTCATGGCCGAGACGATGAAATGCCAGCAACGTCGTCTGCCAAGGCCGATGCCCAATGTCATAGTACAGAGCATGTCAAATCCAAAACACCAAATATCAGAAAAAAAAGGACTCCAAAACCTAAAATAAAATTGTCGGAGGAGAAGCGTAAACTTGCCAATATGCCATTTACCACACGGAGTGGCAAGGAACGGCTGAGGCCCTGGCCTATGTTCATGGCTAGTGGTTCAGCTTCACATGAGGATGGAAGCACTCAGCCTCTCGCTAGAAAACTGAAAAGACTCAAGCTGGCAAAAGCACCGCAAAGAACTGTGCGTTCTTTGAAATCCCAAATCCACAAGGAGAGTCCAATTGTGTCGTTTGCGATGCCTGACCTTCCCAACACTGGACGTGAAGAGCATGCGCCTTCCACTATTTGCATGCCCCCTGCAAGTGCTGGAAGGAGCACCCGCAGTCCAGTTCCTGATAGTCAGATTGAAGATGTCAGTGTTGAAGTACACCAGGATGAGGAGGATATGGGTGTTGCTGGCGCTGGGGAGGAAATTGACCAGGAGGATTCTGATGGTGAGGTGGTTTGTTTAAGTCAGGCACCCGGGGAGACACCTGTTGTCCGTGGGAGGAATATGGCCGTTGACATGCCAGGTGAAAATACCAAAAAAATCAGCTCTTCGGTGTGGAGGTATTTCACCAGAAATGCGGACAACAGGTGTCAAGCCGTGTGTTCCCTTTGTCAAGCTGTAATAAGTAGGGGTAAGGACGTTAACCACCTCGGAACATCCTCCCTTATACGTCACCTGCAGCGCATTCATAATAAGTCAGTGACAAGTTCAAAAACTTTGGGTGACAGCGGAAGCAGTCCACTGACCAGTAAATCCCTTCCTCTTGTAACCAAGCTCACGCAAACCACCCCACCAACTCCCTCAGTGTCAATTTCCTCCTTCCCCAGGAATGCCAATAGTCCTGCAGGCCATGTCACTGGCAAGTCTGACGAGTCCTCTCCTGCCTGGGATTCCTCCGATGCATCCTTGCGTGTAACGCCTACTGCTGCTGGCGCTGCTGTTGTTGCCGCTGGGAGTCGATGGTCATCCCAGAGGGGAAGTCGTAAGCCCACTTGTACTACTTCCAGTAAGCAATTGACTGTTCAACAGTCCTTTGCGAGGAAGATGAAATATCACAGCAGTCATCCTACTGCAAAGCGGATAACTGAGGCCTTGGCATCCTGGGTGGTGAGAAACGTGGTTCCGGTATCCATCATTACTGCAGAGCCAACTAGAGACTTGTTGGAGGTACTGTGTCCCCGGTACCAAATACCATCTAGGTTCCATTTCTCTAGGCAGGCGATACCGAAAATGTACACAGACCTCAGAAAAAGAGTCACCAGTGTCCTAAAAAATGCAGCTGTACCCAATGTCCACTTAACCACGGACATGTGGACAAGTGGAGCAGGGCAGGGTCAGGACTATATGACTGTGACAGCCCACTGGGTAGATGTATGGACTCCCGCCGCAAGAACAGCAGCGGCGGCACCAGTAGCAGCATCTCGCAAACGCCAACTCTTTCCTAGGCAGGCTACGCTTTGTATCACCGCTTTCCAGAATACGCACACAGCTGAAAACCTCTTACGGCAACTGAGGAAGATCATCGCGGAATGGCTTACCCCAATTGGACTCTCCTGTGGATTTGTGGCATCGGACAACGCCAGCAATATTGTGTGTGCATTAAATCTGGGCCAATTCCAGCACGTCCCATGTTTTGCACATACCTTGAATTTGGTGGTGCAGAATTTTTTAAAAAACGACAGGGGCGTGCAAGAGATGCTGTCGGTGGCCAGAAGAATTGCGGGACACTTTCGGCGTACAGGCACCACGTACAGAAAACTGGAGCACCACCAAAAACTACTGAACCTGCCCTGCCATCATCTGAAGCAAGAAGTGGTAACGAGGTGGAATTCAACCCTCTATATGCTTCAGAGGTTGGAGGAGCAGCAAAAGGCCATTCAAGCCTATACAATTGAGCACGATATAGTAGGTGGAATGCACCTGTCTCAAGTGCAGTGGAGAATGATTTCAACGTTGTGCAAGGTTCTGATGCCCTTTGAACTTGCCACACGTGAAGTCAGTTCAGACACTGCCAGCCTGAGTCAGGTCATTCCCCTCATCAGGCTTTTGCAGAAGAAGCTGGAGGCATTGAAGGAGGAGCTAACACGGAGCGATTCCGCTAGGCATGTGGGACTTGTGGATGCAGCCCTTAATTCGCTTAACAAGGATTCACGGGTGGTCAATCTGTTGAAATCAGAGCACTACATTTTGGCCACCGTGCTCGATCCTAGATTTAAAGCCTACCTTGGATCTCTCTTTCCGGCAGACACAGGTCTGCTGGGGTTGAAAGACCTGCTGGTGACAAAATTGTCAAGTCAAGCGGAACGCGACCTGTCAACATCTCCTCCTTCACATTCTCCCGCAACTGGGGGTGCGAGGAAAAGGCTCAGAATTCCGAGCCCACCCGCTGGCGGTGATGCAGAGCAGTCTGGAGCGACTGCTGATGCTGACATCTGGTCCGGACTGAAGGACCTGACAACGATTACGGACATGTCGTCTACTGTCACTGCATATGATTCTCTCAACATTGATAGAATGGTGGAGGATTATATGAGTGACCGCATCCAAGTAGGCACGTCACACAGTCCGTACTTATACTGGCAGGAAAAAGAGGCAATTTGGAGGCCCTTGCACAAACTGGCTTTATTCTACCTAAGTTGCCCTCCCACAAGTGTGTACTCCGAAAGAGTGTTTAGTGCCGCCGCTCACCTTGTCAGCAATCGGCGTACGAGGTTACATCCAGAAAATGTGGAGAAGATGATGTTCATTAAAATGAATTATAATCAATTCCTCCGCGGAGACATTGACCAGCAGCAATTGCCTCCACAAAGTACACAGGGAGCTGAGATGGTGGATTCCAGTGGGGACGAATTGATAATCTGTGAGGAGGGGGATGTACACGGTGATATATCGGAGGGTGAAGATGAGGTGGACATCTTGCCTCTGTAGAGCCAGTTTGTGCAAGGAGAGATTAATTGCTTCTTTTTTGGGGGGGGGTCCAAACCAACCCGTCATATCAGTCACAGTCGTGTGGCAGACCCTGTCACTGAAATGATGGGTTGGTTAAAGTGTGCATGTCCTGTTTTGTTTATACAACATAAGGGTGGGTGGGAGGGCCCAAGGATAATTCCATCTTGCACCTCTTTTTTCTTTTCTTTTTCTTTGCATCATGTGCTGATTGGGGTGGGTTTTTTGGAAGGGACACCCTGCGTGACACTGCAGTGCCACTCCTAGATGGGCCCGGTGTTTGTGTCGGCCACTAGGGTCGCTAATCTTACTCACACAGCTACCTCATTGCGCCTCTTTTTTTCTTTGCGTCATGTGCTGTTTGGGGAGGGTTTTTTGGAAGGGACATCCTGCGTGACACTGCAGTGCCACTCCTAGATGTGCCCGGTGTTTGTGTCGGCCACTAGGGTCGCTAATCTTACTCACACAGTCAGCTACCTCATTGCGCCTCTTTTTTTCTTTGCGTCATGTGCTGTTTGGGGAGGGTTTTTTGGAAGGGCCATCCTGCGTGACACTGCAGTGCCACTCCTAGATGGGCCCGGTGTTTGTGTCGGCCACTAGGGTCGCTAATCTTACTCACACAGCTACCTCATTGCGCCTCTTTTTTTCTTTGCGTCATGTGCTGTTTGGGGAGGGTTTTTTGGAAGGGACATCCTGCGTGACACTGCAGTGCCACTCCTAGATGGGCCCGGTGTTTGTGTCGGCCACTAGGGTCGCTTATCTTACTCACACAGCGACCTCGGTGCAAATTTTAGGACTAAAAATAATATTGTGAGGTGTGAGGTATTCAGAATAGACTGAAAATGAGTGTAAATTATGGTTTTTGAGGTTAATAATACTTTGGGATCAAAATGACCCCCAAATTCTATGATTTAAGCTGTTTTTTAGTGTTTTTTGAAAAAAACACCCGAATCCAAAACACACCCGAATCCGACAAAAAAAATTCGGTGAGGTTTTGCCAAAACGCGTTCGAACCCAAAACACGGCCGCGGAACCGAACCCAAAACCAAAACACAAAACCCGAAAAATTTCAGGCGCTCATCTCTAGTTTAGGTGCTTTGTGCACCTAAACCAGAGTGTAATGGGCGCAATAATTGAATGCATTTGAATTTCCCTTATATGTGTGTGTGTGATATACACACAGACACACATACTGTATTTCTTTATATAATGGACACCTCAGTTTCTATTCATTCATGTCCTGCCCCCTACTCTGTCAGACCCCTTCCCCTCTACTTTTCTGACCCCAAACGCCACTCATTCTTGTTGAGTGCTGGTGGGCCCATTCAGAATTTTGCTATGGGGCCCACAAAGGTCTAGTTACGCCACTGGGCAGGGTTATAGAGGAGGCGGTGCAAGGCATCCTGGGAACAGTCAAAGCTTTAGCCTGTTGGTGCCTTGGATCAACATCCAACTCTACACCCCGATGTTAGTGTAGTGCCTTTTGGGGTTAAGGTTTTACAGAAAGTTACAGGTTTTTTTAATTTAGTAAAATATGCCCCATTTTAAAGATAGGGCATTTAAATTTGTTGCACCTGTGCAGTACATAGCAGCCTGCAGGGCATGTACAGTGGCTTCATTTGGGTGCACATACATTGCCGGCTCCTGGTCGCAAACTGAAATTATTGTGTGTAAGTGGAATTAGCGGTGTTTATGTCATACAGGGGGGTGGGGGAGGTTTGTGGTTGGCGGGGGGCACGCTGTGCGATTATTATTTTGCATCTATACATACATGCGCTAACACCTGGACATACACTGATGTACCCACACCTAATATCCATACATACACGCCCTGACACCTGGACATACACCAACATTCCCACACCTGCATCTATACATACACATGCTGACACCTGGACATACACCAACATACAAGCACCTGCATCTATATATACACGCGCTGACAAATGGACATACACCGACGTACCCACACTTGCATCTATACATACATGCACTGACATCTGGACATACAAGCACCTGCATCTATACATACACGCGCTGACACCTGAACCTACACTGACGTTCCCACACCTGCATCTATACATACACATTCTGACACCTGGACATACACAGACGTACCCACACCTGCATCTATACATACACGCGTTGACACCTGGACGTACACTGACGTACACACACCTACATCTATATATGCATGGATGCAAATGTGGGTACGTCTGTATACGTCCAGTTGTTAGCATGTGTATGTATAGATGTTAGGTGTGGGTACATCAGTGTATGTCCAGGTGTCAGCACATGTATGTATAGATTCACATGTGGGTACGTTGGTGTACGTTTAGGGGTCAGCGTGTTTATGTATAGATGTTGGTGTGTGTATATCAGTGTACGTACAGATATAGGTGTGTGTATGTATGTATGTATGTATGTATGTATGTATGTATATGTATAGAGGAAGGTGTGATACATACATATAACACATACATGATAGATACATACATATATCACACACACGATAGATAGATAGATAGATAGAACACATACATACAAGATAGATACATACATACATACATACATGATAGATACATATATACACACACATACGATAGATAGATAAATAGATAGATAGATAGATAGATACATATATATATATATATATATATATATATCACAAACATATATGATTCATACATATATCACACACACATACATGATACATACATGAGAAAGACCTGGGATGGTGATGAGGCCCGGGCCCCCTGCTGATGTTGCGTTGAGGAAGGCAGTGTTCCAGGGCGGATGCCAGTCGGGGAGAGCGCCGCGCAGCCCGGGAAAAATACTGCTGAGGAGCTACATCTGGAAGAGCCCCAGGGAGGGAGAGTGTCACATGCCTTATCCTGCGCGGCACACTCTGCAGGCCTGCACATGGGAAGGGAGGTCTCTGGCCACACATACTCACCCTGCTGCTGAAGCCCCGCTGCTGTCCCCATCAGCGCTCTCCAGCGGGGAGCGGGGCCAGGATGAACCTCAACCTGTGAGAACTATCTTCATGATCAAGAGATCTCATATGCAAGATAAGTATGTGTTGGGAAAGGGCTGGGGAGGGCGGCTGCTCGGGCACACCCTCGTCAAGTTAAGGAGATTTAACTGAGGAACACAAGGGAACTCTCGTCTGGGGACAACAACTGCAGGGAGACCACATCTTTTCAGATGAACATGGGAGGGCGGAAGGCTGCCTAATACTGAAGCACCCTCAGACATTAAACCATATGCAACAACTATTGCAAGCATTCCTGGGGGAAGGTCTGCAGCAGACGGATTTGCATTCGGTGATGTCATCCAAGCAGTGGGCCAAAGTTGGCTGGAACCCTCATCTGTATATGAAAAGAGAAAAGGGGCATGTGGGGCATGGTGGTCTTTTGCGGCGCTTGGATAACCCCAAGTTTGCATTAAACACCCCCACCCTCCTTCGGTGTGGGGCTCATGTTGGACATGCCCAAGCCCCTGAAGCATTCTAGCTGATTTCTTGCAGCAGCTGGGCACTGTAACAGCTTCAGAGCTGATCTACAAGACAAGTAAAAGGGTGTGGGCCCTGCAGTACCACCGGTAGTTTGCATACACACATATATAGGACAGCATCTCTTATATGCCCCAGGGTCAATAAAATAGTATCCTTGTCTAGGCTATCCATCCCCTCAGATAAGGCATTTGTCCATGCCGCTACAGCACTACACACCCAGGTCGACGCAATTGCCGGTCTGAGTAAGGTACCTGAATGTGTATAAATGGACTTCAGGGTAATCTCCTGTTTGCGGTCAGCACACTCTTTGAGGGTAGCCGTATCCTGGGACGGGAGGGCTACCTTCTTGGATAAGCGTGTTAATGCTTTGTCCACCCTAGGGGAGGATTCCCATCGTAACCTATCCGTTGATGGGAAAGGATACGCCATAAGAATCCTTTTGGAAATCTGCAGTCTTTTATCTGGAGATTTCCAAGCTTTTTCACATAACTCGTTCAGCTCGTGTGAGGGGGGAAAGGTTACCTCAGGCTTCTTTCCCTTGTACATATGTACCCTCTTGTCAGCGACAGGGGGTTACTCTGTGATGTGCAAAACATTTTTTATTGCCATAATCATAAATCGAATGGATTTTGCCAATTTTGGCTGTAACTTTGCATCATCGTAATCGACACTGGAGTCAGAATCCGTGTCGGTATCTGTGTCAACAAACTGGGATAGTGGGCGCTTATGAGACCCTGACAGTCCCTGCAACATAGGATCAGGCATGGGTTGAGACCCTGACTGTCCCAAAGCTTCTGCCTTGTCTAATCTTTTGTGCAATGAGTTTACACTAGCATTTAAAACATTCCACATATCCATCCAATCAGCTGTCGGCGGAGACACCACATTCATTTGCTCCCGCTCCTCTCTAATATAGCCTTCTTCCTCAGACATGTCGACACACGTGTACCGACACACCACACACACAGGGAATGCTTTTTCTGAAGACAGTTTCCCCACAAGGCCCCTTGGAGAGACAGAGAGGGAGTATGCCAGCACACACCCCAGCGCTATATAACCCAGGAATAAAACAGTAACTTAATGTTTGCCCAGTAGTGCTGCTGTATGTAATTTGCGAATTATGTGCCCCCCCCCCTCTTTTCAACCCTCTTGTCTAACGTGGTATAAGCAGGGTAGAGTCCGGGGAGCTTCCTCTCAGCGGTGCTGTGGAGAAAAAATGGCGCTGGTGAGTGCTGAGGGAGAAGCCCCGCCCCCTCGGAGGCGGGCTTCTGTCCCGCTTAAACTGTAAAATTGGTGGGGGCTCATACATATATACAGTGCCCAGCTGTATATATGTTATATTTTTGCGAAAGAGGTTTATATTGCTGCCCAGGGCGCCCCCCCTGCGCCCTGCACCCTTACAGTGACCGGAGTATGTGAGGTGTATGGGAGCAAAGGCACACAGCTGCAGTGCTGTGCGTTACCTCAGTGAAGATCATGAAGTCTTCTGCCGCCTCTGAAGTCTTCTTTTCTTCTCATACTCACCCGGCTTCTATCTTCCGGCTCTGCGAGGGGGACGGAGGCGCGGCTCTGGGACGGACGGCGAGGGTGAGATCCTGCGTACCAATCCCTCTGGAGCTAATGGTGTCCAGTAGCCTAAGAAGCAGGACCTTGCAACTCAGAGAGTAGGGCTGCTTCTCTCCCCTCAGTCCCTCGATGAGGGAGTCTGTTGCCAGCAGTGCTCCCTGAAAATTAAAAACCTAACAAAATACTTTCTGTCAGAAAGCTCAGGAGAGCTCCTGAAAAGCACCCAGTCTCCACTGGGCACAGTATCAAACTGAGGTCTGGAGGAGGGGCATAGAGGGAGGAGCCAGTGCACACCCAGAACTAAAGTCTTTCTTAAAGTGCCCATGTCTCCTGCGGAGCCCGTCTATCCCCATGGTCCTTACGGAGTCCCCAGCATCCTCTAGGACTTTAGAGAAAATAGGATTTTAATACCTACTGGTAAATCCTTTTCTCTTAGTCCGTAGAGGATGCTGGGCACCCGTCCCAGTGCGTACTGTGTCTGCAGTTATTAAATGGCCCTTAACTCCAGAACATTTATGTGGAGACAACTTTCCTGACTTGACCATCTTCCTTGGATGTTTTCCCCCTGTGTGACCGCTCCCCAGCCTCGGAGGGTTGCATCCGTGGTCCCTAGGATCCCGTCCTGGATCCCAAACCATCGCCCCTCTAGGTGGTGAGAACTGTGCAGCCACCAATGGAGTGAGATTCTGGTCTTGGAAGACAGTATTATCCTCCGGTGCATGTGTAGGTGGGATCCGGACCACTTGTCCAACAGGTCCCACTGGAACACTCTGGCATGGAGCCTGCCAAACTGAATGGCCTCGTAGGCCGCAACCATCTTCCCCAGCAACCGAATGCATTGATGGATTAACACTCTTGCTGGTTTCAGAATTTGTTTGACCAGACTCTGGATCTCCAGAGCCATTCCACTAGAAGAAAACCTCTTCTGTGTCAGGAACATGTAAGTAGGCATCCTTTATGTCTACCAAAACCAGGAAATCTCCTTTATCCCCCGGACTGGAGATCACTACCCTGAGAGATTCCATCTTGAAATTGAATTTCTTTAGGTAGAAATTAAGGGATTTCAGATTTAAGATTGGTCTGACTGAGCCGTCCGGCTTCGGGACCACGAAGAGGCTTGAATAAAAACCTTCTCCCTGCTGACTAAGGCTGATTTGAACAATCGGTGAGGGGGAACTTCTTGAAACCCCAGTTTGTACCCTTGGGACACTATTTGTAAAACCCACGAGTCCAGGTCCGAATGAATCCAGAACTGACTGAAGAGTTTTAGACGTGCCCCCCAGTGGTGGAACTAGCGAGCAGTGGGCCCATGTGCGACAAAATGGCTTGGGCCCCCCCCCCTTCCCTTCCCATCCAAGTCCACCCCCTCACCCCTGGAGAGGATCTGGTTAGGGGGGCCTGCTCAGGGAAGTGGATACCTAGCAACAGTGCCGTAACTAGACATTTTAGCAGTGTGTGCAAGAAACGGCATTGGAGCCCCACCCCTGCATGCAAAACAGGGGCAGTGCGCGCCGTAGGCGCGCGCAAAAAAACATAGTGGCGTGGCTTCGTGGTTAAGGGGTGTGGCCACAAAATAATACCAATTCATAAAACGGTGCACAGTAGTCTCCATTATTCAAATTACGCCGCACAGTAGCACCACTACACCAGGTAGAGACCCTTTTACACCTTACGGCGGACAGATTCCTCTTTTTACACATTACAGCAGACAGCGTCCTCTTTTTACACATTACAGCAGACAGCGTCCCCTTTTTACACATTACGGCAGACAGCATCCCCCTTTTTTACACAACGGCAGACAGCGTGCCCTTGTTACACATAGCGGCAGACAGCGTACATTTTTTTCACATAACGGCAGACAGCCTGCCCTTGTTAAACATAGCGGCAGACAGCGTACACTTTTTACACATAACGGCAGACAGCCTGCCCTTGTTAAACATAGCGGCAGACAGCGTACACTTTTTTCACATAACAGCAGTCAGCCTGCCCTTGTTACACATAATGGCAGACATCGTACACTTTTTACACATTACAGCAGACAGCTTGCCCTTGTTACACATTACAGCAGACAGCTTGCCCTTGTTACACATTATGGCAGACAGCGTGCCCTTGTTACACATTACGGCAGACAGCATCCCCCTTGTTACACATTACGGCAGGCAGATTCCCCCTTGTTACACATTGCGGCAAGCAGATTCCCCCTTTTTACACATTGCGGCAAGCAGCTTCCCCCTTTTTACACATTGCGGCAGGCAGATTCCCCCTTTTTACACATTGCGGCAGGCAGTCCCCCTTTTTACACATAGCTGCAGGCAGATTCCCCCTTTTTACACATAGCGGCAGGCAGATTCCCCCTTTTTACACATTGCGGCAGGCAGTCCCCCTTTTTACACATAGCTGCAGGCAGATTCCCCCTTTTAACACATAGCTGCAGGCAGATTCCCCCCTTTTACACATAGCTGCAGGCAGATTCCCCCTTTTTACACATAGCGGCAGGCAGATTCCCCCTTTTTACACATAGCGGCAGGCAGATTCCCCCCTTTTACACATAGCGGCAGGCAGATTCCCCCTTTTTACACATAGCGGCAGGCAGTCCCAACAAAGAAAGAAAGAGAAGAAAGAAAGAAAGAAAGAAAGAAAGAAAGAAAGAAAGAAAGAAAGAAAGAAAGAAAGAAAGAAAGAAAGAAGAAAGAAAGAAAGAAAGAAGAATTATACTTACCCTCTCCGCTGGCTCAGGCTCCTCGTGCAGCTTGACGATTCCCGGGCAGTAGAGAAGGAGGAGGAGGGAGGTGGAGGAGGGAGCCGCAGCAGCGCTGTCTTATTGGTGGAGGCGCTGCTGCTGCTGCCCCTCTGCTTCACTATAGGCTGTTCTCGGAAGACAGCCTATAGTGAAGCAGAGGGGCAGCAGCAGCAGCGCCTCCACCAGTAACAAAGCGCTGCTGCGGCTCCTTCCTTCACCTCCCTCCTCCTCCTCCTCCCGCCCGTGCCGCTGCTCCTCTCATCTCCAAGCGACCATCCTCCCTCTTCGTGTGTTACAGAGGCGGCAGCGTGTCTGGTGCTGCGGCTGCTGCCCGTAGTGCCCTGGCCTGATCTGTTCGTTACGACGGGCGGGCGGCGGGAGTCGCAGGACGCAGACCTGACGGGAGCGCTGGTGTGCGGCTGCGGCATGATACAATGAGTCATTGTGACTCATTGTTATGCCGGCGGCTGTGGGCCCTTGAGTGCGGCGGGGCCCCAGTGCAATGCACTGCCTGCCCTGCCAGTAGTTCCGCCCCTGGTGCCCCCCACTGGTGTGGGCTCCTGCAAGAGAGCCCCAGCGTCATGCAGTGGATTTGGCAGAAGCAGAGGACTCTGCTCCTGCGATCTTGAAGAGGCTTCTTGGAGTCAGCATCAGCATTCCCTTGGTGAATCCACAATGCCCTACTATCCGAGACTGCCATGAAATTGGCCCGTGAGCACTTGTGCCCGGTGTAGGATTTTTAAATATGTGTAGTTTACTGTATGCAAGGGTTTAAAACCTTTTAGGAACTGAGATCTAAGGTGTATTACATGTAGTTTAAAAAAAACAAAAAAGGTTTATTTAATGGCAGTAGTTTCCAAACTGGGGTTCTTGCACTGGTAGCATAGTTTGGTGGTCCAGGACCAATTAAAATTATTTATACTTTATTAAATTGGCAAAACCATTCCCTCACAACATAACTGAACCTGAGGATGACATGCTATAGACACAATTTACTTAATTTTATATTTTTTTCTGAATTTCTCAATAAAAAAAACTTTGGCCTAGGGGTGCCGTGAAACAAATTTTGATACTATTTATTTATATAGTGCTCTTTCTCCAACAGGACTTGAGATATGGCTTCTGGAACTGAACACAGGATTCTAAATGTGGCTGTACCAAGGACCTATACAGTGGCATTACAGGTTGAGTATCCCTTATCCAAAATGCTTGGGACCAGAGGAATTTTGGATATCGGATTTTTCTGTATTTTGGAATAATTGCATACCATAACGAGATATTATGGTGATGGGACCTAAATCTAAGCACAGAATGCATTTATGTTTCATATATACCATATACACACAGCCTGAAGGTCATTTTAGCCAATATTTTTTATAACTTTGTGCATTAAACAAAGTGTGTGTACATTCACAGAATTCATTTATGTGTCATATACACCTTATACACACAGTCTGAAGTTCATTTAATACAATATTTTTAATAACTTTGAGTATTAAACAAAGTTTGTGTACACTGAGCCATCAAAAAACAAAGGTTTCACTATCTCAGTCTCACTCAAAAAAGTCCGTATTTCGGAATATTCCGTATTTCGGAATATTTGGATATGGGATACTCAACCTGTATTACTTTTTTCTGCTACTGGTTCTTTACCTATGCAAACAAGCATCTGACTTGCCTTTCCTATTGCTTTGTTACATTGCTCACCTGAAATAGTAATACTTAGATAGCTTTCCTCTTGCCATTATAATGCCCTTAATATTATAGTTAGCCTTTGTATTTTTGAGACGTGTATGATTTTGCATTTTTTGGCATTAAATGTTGCCATGTTCTTGACCATTCCTCTAGTCCAGGGGCGGAACTGCCAGAGACAACGGAGTCAGTTGCCGCCGGGCTCCAGCCCTAAAGGGGCTTCCTCCATTGCCCTCCGGCTGTTACGTGCCCTTCCTACTAAATAGACAAAGGCGCTACCAGCAGGGTCTCGCAGTTTGTACATTCCATGCCGTAACACCCTTCTTTCCACCTTTTTCAAGACCCAGCCCAGCAGCCTCGCCGCTGCCACCACCGCTAGCTGCAGCACTGCCAGCGGTGGGGTGCCCCTGCTTCTTCTCACACCACAGATAGCTGGGCAGCACTGCAACTGCCTGCCTGATTGCTCCGCCCCCTTCCGGCTCCCAAGCACCTCTGCTGCCCAGTGATCCAGGAGCCTGCTGCTAGGAAGAAGTGGCCGAGCTTCAGCAAGCGAGTCTGGACACTGGCGGAGGAAGCCATGATAACCAGATAATGGGGAGTGGAGAGCCAGTTCCAAGGTAATACTTTATACAGCTGGTTGAGATCCTGGTCGGTGGATATGGATTCCAAGAAAACCCTGGAGGTGCTTCCTTTCAAGGGAGACACTCTCTTTGGAGAAGACCTCAATAAGATTGTAGCTGATCTGGCTACTGCTAAAACAGCTTGCCTACCTAGTATGACTCCTACCACGCAGAAGGCTAAAAGTACTTTCCCTTGGCCCTTTCATCCTCAAGGTAAAGCGTACCCAAGGTCAGGCATACCCAAAGCAAGCTCATGCTTCCAGACCTGCCAAGCCCAGACTGAAGCAAGCCTGGGCTGCCCATCAGCCTGCTTCCAAAACGGACAAGCCTGCCGCATGACGGTGCAGGCCTCCCTCTGGGGGATCCCAGGGTGGGGGGCCCGACTTCTAGGTTTGGCATAATTCTAAGCTAGAGAATTCTGTTTGGAGCTTACCTTGTACTTTGTGAAGAAATAATCAGCATTGTGGCTGAGCAGATACATGTAGTGTGTGGCTGCAAACTGCATGGATCTCCTGCGTTGTAATGCTGATACTTTTTTTTTCAAAGTACCAATAGCTTCATATAATGTTCACAATTTTTATGCAGGATCAAATAGCTCAATAGGTAGGGTGTTTGATTAGAATTCAACAGATTATAGGTTTGAATCCTGGGTATGGTAGTTTGAGATGTGTTATTTAATAAAGTATGTTGTTCTGACTGCCGGCATCCTATCACCTGGGATATCATACTAAATAAATGGAGTTGATCAATTTTTTTTTATTTTTTTTTTAAACTAGGGACAATTTCCAGATACTTTTCTTTATAACTGAGATTGCCCCCTGGAACTTCACATCAGTTGACAACTATGCATGAGTGGGCAGTGCTTGCTCTGGATCTGCCCACCCATTTATGTGCCGTCATAAAAGAAAGCACAACTGACAGTTATCCTGGGCGTACACTACACAATTATCTGTCAGGCTATCTATCCAGTCTGGATGGATGGAATGAAAATCTGGTAATGTATAGGAGCAAATGTCAATTAACCATTTGCTCCCAAACACTAGAAAAGTGGTCAAAAATGGTCATTACACAAATTGGTTAAACCCAAAATTTAACCAATTTGTTTAGGGGACCATTTTTGTCCATTTTCTAGTGTTTGAGAGTAAATCGTTGATGGTCATGTGCTCACATAGATAACCGGATCTCTATTCCAACCAGCCAGTGTTGGAGATATGGTCTGCCAGATTACATAATGCATACCAGAGCCATAACTAGACTTTTTGGTGCCCTGTGACAGATAATTATATGCCCCCCCCCCTCCCCATTTTTGCAATATGGACAAAAGGCGCATGCCTTGTGGGGAAGGGGCATAACAAGATTGGTCTCAGAGAAAGCACATGAGATATGAAGATATATCTAGTATACTTGACACTCAATGGTTTGTGGTATTGCCGGGGTGCCCTCCTTAAATGCATATACAGTCACACATGGCGTGTTTGTGCAAATGGCATATCAGCAGTCAGCACTAACTGGTGACATGCCATTTGTACAAGTAAGCCAGAGGTTCCCAAACTGTGTGCCGTGGCTCCCTGGGGTGCCTCGGGACACTTGCAGGGGTGCCCTGGGTTGGTGGTCCAGGACCAATTCAAATTATTCATGGTCAATATAATAGGCAAAACCAGTGCTGGTGGCTGCCAGTCATAAAATATGTGGCCAAACAGAATCAAATCTTGTCCCTCACCACACAACTGACCTTTAGGATGACATATAAACGTGATCAACTTAATGTAATATTTCTTTCTAAATTTCTCAATAAGAAATTTTTGGCCTAGTGGTGCCGTGAAAAAAATTCTGATATTCTAGGGCGCCGTGATTCAAAAAAGTTTGGAAACCACTGAAGTAAGCCATGTGTGACTAATATATAAACATACTTTATTAAATAACACCTCAAACTATCATACCCTGGATTCAAACCTATAACCTGTTGAATTCTAATCAAATACCCTACCCATTGAGCTACTTGATCCTGCATCTATTCTAACCTCCAAAAATAGATTCAGTTGCATTTTCCAGCGTGTTTTGTTTGCGCCTTTGCAAATATCTTACATCGACAAACTTATTTAGTACTATTTTGCAAATAGGGTTACATTGTCGCAACATTGTGTTCCCTAATTGCTTGATTTTTTTAAATGCAACAATTGATAAAGACACCTGATAATTGCTCTTTGGAGTCTTATTTTGTGTCTACTTCTTATCTACATTTAATTCCCTACCTCTAATCAAGGCATTTTTAAATGCTGGGGGCTGCCAGGACGTGAGGCCTACCTAGACTTTAGATCTGAATTTGAATGTACTTGTGAACTAACTTAATTTCCTACTTCTAAATTCATTCCTAAATTCACTACTTACATTAATCCTGTAGTTGGGCATTTTGAGCCTTCAATTGTGGGCATTGTTTTGTGTCCAGACCAGCAGCTGGTGGTGTGCATTTGCTGGAAAGGCATCGAAGACCTCCGATATGCTGCATCTCCTGATGTGTGTCTCCCTCAAGTGGCTGTCAGCAAATGCATGCAAGACACCCCATTCCAAGCTGATTGTGACATCACGGAACATGCATCATAGAACAGGCATGCTAGAATATGGGTCTTCAACCTGCGACCCTCCAGCTGCTGTGGAACTACATATACCAGCATGCCCTGCCTCAGTTTTAGCATACCTTAATAGCAAAACTGTGGCAGGGCATGCTGGGATGTGTAGTTTCACAGCAGCTGGAGAGCCACAGGATGAAGACCCATGTGCTAGAGCCAAGCCGCAGGTACATTGAATGCTAGCAAGCTGAATGTTTAAATCATTTTTGTTCCGCAGCATTCCAATGCGGAAGATTCCATGGAACCAGAGATTATTCCATTGAGAAGGACATGCTGCCTTGATGACTGCACTGTGCAAATTAAATCACGGAGCCAGTTGGCTTGTGGGTGGCTCTGGTGACTGGGTGGTTGGGTGGGCGGTGTGTCGGAGGTGGAGCACATGCAAATGAATGTGTATCATCCAGCTAGTGAGAGTGAAAACTCATGCAGGAGTGTGCCTGCTTGTCAGTGGGTTATGCACCTTGCCAGGCGTCAAATCTACATGGAGCAGCTGGAGGGGACAAGAGCAGGTTTGCAAAATATAGATAGAAGAGCATATATGCTGGCGCATTCTCCATGATTGTGTCAGCTTATGTTTTGGTGCACTGCACTTTCCTCCACTAAGTTTTAGCCATTTTTGTTAAGCTCAAGTGTAGTTGCTTCTCGGCTTTTTGGCTGTGATCTTGTATCGTGGTTGAAGGGTCTGCTGGAGGGAGGGATTGTTTTCTTCATTGGCGAAAGACCAAAGATATTCCAGGATGGAAGGCTTGGGAACACTATCCGTTTTTCAGTTGTGGAAGAGCACAGAGGTCGGATTGGACTACATTCTATAGTAAAGGATACCTTTCTATTTATTGCCCCTCCCCTTATATGTGTCTGTGTTACAATAAAGCTTCGGTCTTGTGATTCCCTCACCCTCTTACACTCCACACACATAGCCTTATTAACTGTTGTATTATTGTATTGTTTAAATGTATAGTGCAGTTCATGATTTATAGTGTAGGCTGGCCTGTGCTGTAGTTCTTGAACTGTACTATACCGACAGCATTTGTATTGTGTTTTATCTGTGCTGCAACACAGTACTTATGTGTGTAATGTTTATGTATGTTTTTTTTGCTTCTTTATGTCAATAAAGACTGCTTTTTCAATCCAATATCTGAAAACAATCAATGTTTATCTTTGATGGCAATAGAAGTGGTATGATATTTGCTGCTTTTGAAAGGCAATATCTGATATGTCCCCTATCTGGGAACCATATATTAAATGGCTTTTCAGAAAAGGGAGATGGTAGAAGAGCTTTCAGTACTTGTAGGACCGATGCACATTTCCTATTCTAGCCTCCAAAAACAGATTCAGTTGCATTTTCCAGCGTGTTTTGGATGCGCCTTTGCAAATGTCTTACATCGACAAACTTATTCAGTACTATTTTGCAAATAGGGTTACATTGTTGCAACATTGTGTTCCCTAATTGCTTGATTTTTTAAATGCAACAATTGATAAAGACACCTGATAACTGCTCTGTGGAGTCTTATTTTGTGTCTACTTTTTATCTACATTTAATTCTCTACCTCTAATCAAGGCATTTTTAAGTGCTGGGGGCTGCCAGGACGTGAGGCCTACCTGGACTTTAGATCTGAATTTGAATGTACTTGTGAACTAACTTAATTTCCTACTTCTAAATTAATTCCTAAATTCACTACTTACATGAATCCTGTAGTTGGGCATTTTGGGACTTCGATTGTGGGCATTGTTTTGTGTCCAGACCAGCAGCAGGTGGTGTGCATTTGCTGGAAAGGCATCGAAGACCTCCGATATGCTGCATCTCCTGATGTGTGTCTCCCTCAAGTGTCTGTCAGCAAATGCCTGCTAGACACCCCATTCCAAGCTGATTGTGACATCACGGTACATGCATCATAGAACAGGCATGCTAGAACATGGGTCTTCAACCTGCGACCCTCCAGCTGCTGTGGAACTACACATCCCAGCATGCCCTGCCTCAGTTTTAGCATACCTTAATAGCAAAACTGTGGCAGGGCATGCTGGGATGTGTAGTTTCACAGCAGCTGGAGGGCCACAGGATGAAGACCCATGTGCTAAAGCCAAGCCGCAGGTACATTGAATGCTAGCAAGCTGAATATTTAAATCCTTTTATTCCGCAGTATTCCAATGTGGAAGATTCCATGGAACCAGAGATACTTCCATTGAGAAGGACATGCTGCCTGGATGACTACACTGTGCAAATTAAATCACGGAGCCAGTTGGCTTGTGGGTGGCTCTGGTCACTGGGTGGTTGGGTGGGTGGTGTGTCGGAGGTGGAGCACATGCAAATGATTGTGTATCATCCAGCTAGTGAGAGAGAAAACTCATGCAGGAGTGTGCCTGCTTGTCAGTGGGTTATGCACCTTTCCAGACGTCAAATCTACATGGAGCAGCTGGAGAGGACAAGAGCAGGTTTGCAAAATATAGACAGAAGAGCTCTCCAGCCTAGTTTGATGTCTGTTTCCACTTCTCTTTTCTTGAGCCGCTCCCTTCTATGCCCTTGCGCACTATCCTGACTTCTCCCATCTGCTTACTTTGTGCCTTCCAACGCACAATGCGAACTACAGGTAGTGCTGCAGGGCCCACACCCTTTTACTTGCCATACAGAGCAGCTCTGGAGCTGTTACAGTGCCCAGCTTCTGCAAGAAATCAGCTTGAATGCTTCAGGGGCTGGGGCATAGCCAACATGAGCCCCGCACCGAAGGAGGGTGGAGGTGTTTAATGCGAACTATAGGTCATCCAAGCGCCGCAAAAGGCCGCCATGCCCTGCATGCCCCTTTTCTCTTTTAATATGCAGACGAGGGTTAAAGCCAACTTTGACCCACTGCTTGGATGACATCACCATATGCAAATCCATCTGCTGCAGGCCTTCCCCCAGGAATGCTTGCACTAGTTGTTGCATTTGGTTTGTTGTTTGGGGGTGCTTCAGTATTAGGCAGCCTTCTGCCCTCCCATGTTCATCTGAAAATATGTGTTCTCCCTGCAGTTGTTGTCCCCAGATGAGAGTTCCCTTGTGCTGCCTCAGTTGAATCTTCTTTACTTGACAGAGATGTGCCTGAGCATCGGCCCTCCCCAGCCCTATCCCAAATCATACTTATTTTGCATAGGAGATACCATGGTCATGAAGATTGTTCTCCCAGGGTGAGGTTCATTCATTGCATTCTGGGTATGCTGACCCCTGTGATTTCCCCAAATGTGGGAAACTTGACTGCATTATTTGTGGTAGTGGGGGACTGTGTTTGTGCTTTCCTCTGGTCAGCTCTGGTAAAAGTCAGATTTCTTTGTCTCAGATCTTCCTCTAGCCTTGTTCTTCTTTCGAGAGTTCCCTTGTGCTGCCTCAGTTGGATCTCCTTTACTTGACAGGGGGGTGCCCAAGCAGCGACCCTCCCCAGCTCTAGCCCAACTCCTACTTACCTGCCAGGTGAGATACTATGATCATGAAGGTGCTTCTCCCAGGGCAAGGCTCACCCATTGCACTCTGGGTGTGCTGCCCCTGTGATTTCCCCAAATGTGGGAAACTTGACTGCATAATTTGTGTTTCCACTGGTTGGCTTTCATATAATTCAGATCTCTTTGTCTCAGGTCTCTCTCCAGCCTAGTTTGCAGTCTGTTTCCACTTCTTTTTTTTTGAGCCCCTCCCTTCTATACCCTTGTGCACTATCCTGACTTCTCCTCCTGTCTGCTTACTTTGTGCCTTCCAATGCACAATGCAAACTACAGGTAGTGCTGCAGGGCCCACAACTTTTACTTGCATTACAGAGCAGCTCTGGAGCTGTTACAGTGCCAAGCTGCTGCAAGAAATCAGCTTGAATGCTTCAGGGGCTGGGGCATTGCCAACATGAGCCCCACACCGAAGGAGGGTGGGGGTGTTTAATGCGAACTAAGGGTCATCTAAGCGCCGCAAAAGGCCGCCATTCCCTGCATACCCCTTTTCTCTTTTCATATGCAGATGAGGGTTCCAGCCAACTTTGGCCCACTGCTTGGATGACATCACTGTATGCAAATCCGTCTTCTGCAGACCTTCCCCCAGGAATGCTTGTACTAGTTGTTGCATTTGGTTTGTTGTTTGGGGGTGCTTCAGTATTAGGCAGCCTTCTGCCCTCCCATGTTCATCTGAAAATATGTGTTCTCCCTGCAGTTGTTGTCCCCAGATGAGAGTTCCCTTGTGCTGCCTCAGTTGAATCTCCTTTACTTGACAGAGATGTGCCTGAGCAGCGGCCCTCCCCAGCCCTATCCCAAATCATACTTATTTTGCATAGGAGATATCATGGTAATGAAGACTGTTATCCCAGGGTGAGGTTCATTCATTGCATTCTGGGTATGCTGACCCCTGTGATTTCCCCAAATGTGGGAAACTCGACTTCATTATTTGTGGTAGTGGGGGACTGTGTTTGTGCTTTCCTCTGGTCAGCTCTGGTAAAAGTCAGATTTATTTGTCTCAGATCTTCCTCTAGCCTTGTTCTTCTTTCGAGAGTTCCCTTGTGCTGACTCAGTTGGATCTCCTTCACTTGACAGGGAAGTGCCCGAGCAGCGACCCTACCCAGCTCTAGCCCAACTCCTACTTACCTGCCAGGTGAGATACTATGATCATGAAGGTGCTTCTCCAAGGGCAAGGCTCACCCATTGCACTCTGGGTGTGCTGCTCTTGCGATTTCCCCAAATGTGGGAAACTTGACTGCATAATTTGTGTTTCCCCTGGTCGGCTCTCGTATAATTCAGATCTCTTTGTCTCAGGTCTCTCTCCAGCCTAGTTTGCTGTCTGTTTCCACTTCTCTTTTCTTGAGCCGCTCCCTTCTATGCCCTTGCGCACTATTATGACCTCTCCTGTCTGCTTACTTTGTGCCTTCCAACGTCAATGCAAACTACAGGTAGTGCTGCAGGGCCCACACCCTTTTACATGCTTTACAGAGCAGCTCTGGAGCTGTTACAGTGCCCAGCTGCTGCAAGAAATCAGCTTGAATGCTTCAGGGGCTGGGGCATAGCCAACATGAGCACCACACCGAAGGAGGGTGGAGGTGTTTAATGTGAATTAGGGGTCATCCAAGCGCCGCAAAAGGCCGCCATGCCCTGCACATCCCTTTTTTCTTTTCATATGCAGACGAGGGTTGAAGCCAACTTTGACCCACTGCTTGGATGACATCACCATATGCAAATCCATCTGCTGCAGGCCTTCCCCCAGGAATGCTTGCACTAGTTGTTGCATTTGGTTTGTTGTTTGGGGGTGCTTCAGTATTAGGCAGCCTTCTGCCCTCCCATGTTCATCTGAAAATATGTGTTCTCCCTGCAGTTGTTGTCCGCAGATGAGAGTTCCCTTGTGCTGCCTCAGTTGAATCTCCTTTACTTGACAGAGATGTGCCTGAGCAGCGGCCCTCCCCAGCTCTATCCCAAATCATACTTATTTTGCATAGGAGATGCCATGGTCATGAAGATTGTTCTCCCAGATTGAGGTTCATTCATTGCATTCTGGGTATGCTGACCCCTGTGATTTCCCCAAATGTGGGAAACTTGACTGCATTATTTGTGGTAGTGGGGGACTGTGTTTGTGCTTTCCTCTGGTCAGCTCTGGTAAAAGTCAGATTTCTTTGTCTCAGATCTTCCTCTAGCCTTGTTCTTCTTTCGAGAGTTCCCTTGTGCTGCCTCAGTTGGATCTCCTTCACTTGACAGGGGGGTGCCCGAGCAGCGACCCTCCCCAGCTCTAGCCCAACTCCTACTTACCTGCCAGGTGAGATACTATGATCATGTAGGTGCTTCTCCCAGGGCAAGGCTCACCCATCGCACTCTGGGTGTGCTGCCCCTGTGATTTCCCAAAATGTGGGAAACTTGACTGCATAATTTGTGTTTCCCCTGGTCGGCTCTCGTATAATTCAGATGTCTTTGTCTCAGGTCTCTCTCCAGCCTAGTTTGCTGTCTGTTTCCACTTCTCTTTTCTTGAGCCGCTCCCTTCTATGCCCTTGCGCACTATCCTGACTTCTCCCGTCTGCTTACTTTGTGCCTTCCAACGCACAATGCGAACTACAGGTAGTGCTGCAGGGCCCACACCCTTTTACTTGCCTTACAGAGCAGCTCTGGAGCTGTTACAGTGCCCAGCTGCTGCAAGAAATCAGCTTGAATGCTTCAGGGGCTGGGGCATAGCCAACATGAGCCCCACACCGAAGGAGGGTGGAGGTGTTTAATGCGAACTATAGGTCATCCAAGCGCCGCAAAAGGCCGCCATGCCCTGCACGCCCCTCTTCTCTATTCATATGCAGATGAGGGTTGAAGCCAACTTTGACCCACTGCTTGGATGACATCACCATATGCAAATCCATCTGCTGCAGGCCTTCCCCCAGGAATGCTTGCACTAGTTGTTGCATTTGGTTTGTTGTTTGGGGGTGCTTCAGTATTAGGCAGCCTTCTGCCCTCCCATGTTCATCTGAAAATATGTGTTCTCCCTGCAGTTGTTGTCCCCAGATGAGAGTTCCCTTGTGCTGCCTCAGTTGAATCTCCTTTACTTGACAGAGATGTGCCTGAGCAGCGGCCCTCCCCAGCTCTATCCCAAATTATACTTATTTTGCATAGGAGATACCATGGTCATGAAGATTGTTTTCCCAGGGTGAGGTTCATTCATTGCATTCTGGGTATGCTGACCCCTGTGATTTCCCCAAATGTGGGAAACTGGACTGCATTATTTGTGGTAGTGAGGGACTGTGTTTGTGCTTTCCTCTGGTCAGCTCTGGTAAAAGTCAGATTTCTTTGTCTCAGATCTTCCTCTAGCCTTGTTCTTCTTTCGAGAGTTCTCTTGTGCTGCCTCAGTTGGATCTCCTTCACTTGACAGGGGGGTGCCCGAGCAGCGACCCTCCCCAGCTCTAGCCCAACTCCTACTTACCTGCCAGGTGAGATACTATGATCATGAAGGTGCTTCTCCCAGGGCAAGGCTCACCCATTGCACTCTGGGTGTGCTACTCCTGCGGTTTCCCCAAATGTTGGACACTTGACTGCATAATTTGTGTTTCACCTGGTCGGCTCTCGTATAATTCAGATCTCTTTGTCTCAGGTCTCTCTCCAGCCTAATTTGCAGTCTGTTTCCACTTCTCTTTTCTTGAGTTGCTCCCTTCTATGCCCTTGCGCACTATCCTGACTTCTCCTGTCTGCTTACTTTGTGCCTTCCAACGCACAATGCAAACTACAGGTAGTGCTGCAGGGCCCACACCCTTTTACTTGCCTTACAGAGCAGCTTTGGAGCTGTTACAGTGCCCAGCTGCTGCAAGAAATCAGCTTGAATGCTTCAGGGGCTGGGGCATAGCCATCATGAGCCCCACACCGAGGGAGCAACTCGAAAGAAGAACAAGGCTAGAGGAAGATCTGAGACAAAGAAATCTGACTTTTACCAGAGCTGACCAGAGGAAAGCACAAACACAGTCCCTCACTACCACAAATAATGCAGTCCAGTTTCCCACATTTGGGGAAATCACAGGGGTCAGCATACCCAGAATGCAATGAATGAACCTCACCCTGGGAAAACAATCTTCATGACCATGGTATCTCCTATGCAAAATAAGTATGATTTGGGATAGAGCTGGGGAGGGCCGCTGCTCAGGCACATCTCTGTCAAGTAAAGGAGATTCAACTGAGGCAGCACAAGGGAACTCTCATCTGGGGACAACAACTGCAGGGAGAACACATATTTTCAGTTGAACATGGGAGGGCAGAAGGCTGCCTAATACTGAAGCACCCCCAAACAACAAACCAAATGCAACAACTAGTGCAAGCATTCCTGGGGGAAGGCCTGCAGCAGATGGATTTGCATATGGTGATGTCATCCAAGCAGTGGGTCAAAGTTGGCTTCAACCCTCATCTGCATATGAATAGAGAAGAGGGGCGTGCAGGGCATGGCGGCCTTTTGCGGCGCTTGGATGACCCCTAGTTCGCATTAAACACCTCCACCCTCCTTCGGTGTAGGGCTCATGTTGGCTATGCCCCAGCCCCTGAAGCATTCAAGCTGATTTCTTGCAGCAGCTGGGCACTGTAACAGCTCCAGAGCTGCTCTGTAAGGCAAGTAAAAGGGTGTGGGCCCTGCAGCACTACCTGTAGTTCGCATTGTGCGTTGGAAGGCACAAAGTAAGCAGACGGGAGAAGTCAGGATAGTGCGCAAGGGCATAGAAGGGAGCGGCTCAAGAAAAGAGAAGTGGAAACAGACAGCAAACTAGGCTGGAGAGAGACCTGAGACAAAGACATCTGAATTATACGAGAGCCGACCAGGGGAAACACAAATTATGCAGTCAAGTTTCCCACATTTGGAGAAATCACAGGGGCAGCACACCCAGAGTGCGATGGGTGAGCCTTGCCCTGGGAGAAGCACCTACATGATCATAGTATCTCACCTGGCAGGTAAGTAGGAGTTGGGCTAGAGCTGGGGAGGGTCGCTGCTCGGGCACCCCCCTGTCAAGTGAAGGAGATCCAACTGAGGCAGCACAAGGGAACTCTCGAAAGAAGAACAAGGCTAGAGGAAGATCTGAGACAAAGAAATCTGACTTTTACCAGAGCTGACCAGAGGAAAGCACAAACACAGTCCCCCACTACCACAAATAATGCAGTCAAGTTTCCCACATTTGGGGAAATCACAGGGGTCAGCATACCCAGAATGCAATGAATGAACCTCAACCTGGGAGAACAATCTTCATGACCATGGTATCTCCTATGCAAAATAAGTATGATTTGGGATAGAGCTGGGGAGGGCCGCTGCTCAGGCACATCTCTGTCAAGTAAAGGAGATTCAACTGAGGCAGCACAAGGGAACTCTCATCTGGGGACAACAACTGCAGGGAGAACACATATTTTCAGATGAACATGGGAGGGCAGAAGGCTGCCTAATACTGAAGCACCCCCAAACAACAAACCAAATGCAACAACTAGTGCAAGCATTCCTGGGGGAAGGCCTGCAGCAGATGGATTTGCATATGGTGATGTCATCCAAGCAGTGGGTCAAAGTTGGCTTCAACCCTCGTCTGCATATGAAAAGAAAAAAGGGATGTGCAGGGCATGGCGGCCTTTTGCGGCGCTTGGATGACCCCTAATTCACATTAAACACCTCCACCCTCCTTCGGTGTGGGGCTCATGTTGGCTATGCCCCAGCCCCTGAAGCATTCAAGCTGATTTCTTGCAGCAGCTGGGCACTGTAACAGCTCCAGAGCTGCTCTGTAAAGCATGTAAAAGGGTGTGGGCCCTGCAGCACTACCTGTAGTTTGCATTGACGTTGGAAGGCACAAAGTAAGCAGACAGGAGAGGTCATAATAGTGCGCAAGGGCATAGAAGGGAGCGGCTCAAGAAAAGAGAAGTGGAAACAGACAGCAAACTAGGCTGGAGAGAGACCTGAGACAAAGAGATCTGAATTATACGAGAGCCGACCAGGGGAAACACAAATTATGCAGTCAAGTTTCCCACATTTGGGGAAATCGCAAGAGCAGCACACCCAGAGTGCAATGGGTGAGCCTTGCCCTGGGAGAACACCTTCATGATCATAGTATCTCACCTGGCAGGTAAGTAGGAGTTGGGCTAGAGCTGGGTAGGGTCGCTGCTCGGGCACTTCCCTGTCAAGTGAAGGAGATCCAACTGAGTCAGCACAAGGGAACTCTCGAAAGAAGAACAAGGCTAGAGGAAGATCTGAGACAAAGAAATCTGACTTTTACCAGAGCTGACCAGAGGAAAGCACAAACACAGTCCCCCACTACCACAAATAATGCAGTCAAGTTTCCCACATTTGGGGAAATCACAGGGGTCAGCATACCCAGAATGCAATGAATGAACCTCACCCTGGGATAACAGTCTTCATTACCATGATATCTCCTATGCAAAATAAGTATGATTTGGGATAGGGCTGGGGAGGGCCGCTGCTCAGGCACATCTCTGTCAAGTAAAGGAGATTCAACTGAGGCAGCACAAGGGAACTCTCATCTGGGGACAACAACTGCAGGGAGAACACATATTTTCAGATGAACATGGGAGGGCAGAAGGCTGCCTAATACTGAAGCACCCCCAAACAACAAACCAAATGCAACAACTAGTACAAGCATTCCTGGGGGAAGGTCTGCAGAAGATGGATTTGCATACAGTGATGTCATCCAAGCAGTGGGCCAAAGTTGGCTGGAACCCTCATCTGCATATGAAAAGAGAAAAGGGGTATGCAGGGAATGTATAACAAAGAATCTGTCTAGTTTTATCCACGTGTCGCGCAGTCTAAAACAAGGCTGCACAATAGCCCCCGCAACCAGGATAAGTGCCTCTCCAGAGCACCAGAAATGAATGAACAATAAACAAATTAGGCTGCGGGTACCAACAGGCGCCTAGTAACAGTGCATAAATGAATGCATAAAGTGCTTGCATGCAATAAAAAAACAAAACATACAACCCTTAAGGTCACCGTGAAAGTCCAGGTTCTTACTCCTCACTCCTCCTCCTCTCAATGTAGTAGCATGTAAAACAGAGGGGAGAGGGGAACCACATGTGCAATAAAGTTTTTTAATGACACATATCGGGGAACATGGACATAACACAATAAACAGGTAGGGTAAAAATGTGCAGAATGATTCTCCAAAATGTGACAGCCACAAAGAGATATGCAGAGCAATTACCAGAGGGTTTGAGAACCCAAAAAAGTTCTCAAACAAGTTCTTTTAAATCCCAAAACCGCCCGGGCTGGAGCTGGAAAGTCCTCTGGTTCTTAGAAGTGCAGACCACCGTAAATGCCAGTCACAGATGGAATACGCCGACGCGTTTCAACTCCTATTCCTGGAGTCTTTTTCGAGGCTGAATACTCACTGCACCACACATCCAGATTTAAATAGCAAATCACAGCCAGATTCCAAATTGATTCCACCTGGCGTCATGTTCGGAAACCGCCGGGTTACCATAGCAACCTGAACTCCCACTCCGTCACTTCCGCCTCCGGAGTCCTAGATCTTTTTCTCGTAGTCGCTAGGTCTAGCGATACGTCACTTCCGGTTACGTCGTCTTGGAGTCCGTTGTCATGACAACTTGCCGCACAACGCTCATCTCTCTTCAGTATACTTCTATTCCAATGTCCGTAATCAGAGATAAGCTGGCGTAGACTTCTTTACAGTCAATTAAAAGTGTTTAATTAATATATAAAATCCACCTTATATCTACTGGTTCCAATATTAAATAACTGATCAGACAAATAGTGGTTCTAGAATAAAAAGATAAATATGGTAAAGCAAAAAAAAAAATATACTAAAATGCATATATAAAATCAGATTAAAATAGCACCTACATGAACCACTTCAATTCAAAATCATTAGGCAGCACAAGGGAACTCTCATCTGGGGACAACAACTGCAGGGAGAACACATATTTTCAGATGAACATGGGAGGGCAGAAGGCTGCCTAATACTGAAGCACCCCCAAACAACAAACCAAATGCAACAACTAGTGCAAGCATTCCTGCGGGAAGGCCTGCAGCAGATGGATTTGCATATGGTGATGTCATCCAAGCAGTGGGTCAAAGTTGGCTTCAACCCTCGTCTGCATATGAAAAGAGAAAAGGGGCGTGCAGGGCATGGCGGCCTTTTGCGGCGCTTGGATGACCTATAGTTTGCATTAAACACCTCCACCCTCCTTCGGTGTGGGGCTCATGTTGGCTATGCCCCAGCCCCTGAAGCATTCAAGCTGATTTCTTGCAGAAGCTGGGCACTGTAACAGCTCCAGAGCTGCTCTGTATGGCAAGTAAAAGGGTGTGGGCCCTGCAGCACTACCTGTAATTCGCATTGTGCGTTGGAAGGCACAAAGTAAGCAGATGTGAGAAGTCAGGATAGTGCGCAAGGGCATAGAAGGGAGCGGCTCAAGAAAAGAGAAGTGGAAACAGACAGCAAACTAGGCTGGAGAGCTCTTCTGTCTATATTTTGCAAACCTGCTCTTGTCCTCTCCAGCTGCTCCATGTAGATTTGACGTCTGGAAAGGTGCATAACCCACTGACAAGCAGGCACACTCCTGCATGAGTTTTCTCTCTCACTAGCTGGATGATACACAATCATTTGCATGTGCTCCACCTCCGACACACCACCCACCCAACCACCCAGTGACCAGAGCCACCCACAAGCCAACTGGCTCCGTGATTTAATTTGCACAGTGTAGTCATCCAGGCAGCATGTCCTTCTCAATGGAAGGATCTCTGGTTCCATGGAATCTTCCACATTGGAATGCTGCGGAATAAAAAGGATTTAAATATTCAGCTTGCTAGCATTCAATGTACCTGCGGCTTGGCTTTAGCACATGGGTCTTCATCCTGTGGCCCTCCAGCTGCTGTGAAACTACACATCCCAGCATGCCCTGCCACAGTTTTGCTATTAAGGTATGCTAAAACTGAGGCAGGGCATGCTGGGATGTGTAGTTCCACAGCAGCTGGAGGGTCGCAGGTTGAAGACCCATGTTCTAGCATGCCTGTTCTATGATGCATGTACCGTGATGTCACAATCAGCTTGGAATGGGGTGTCTAGCAGGCATTTGCTGACAGCCACTTGAGGGAGACACACATCAGGAGATGCAGCATATCGGAGGTCTTCGATGCCTTTCCAGCAAATGCACACCACCTGCTGCTGGTCTGGAGACAAAACAATGCCCACAATCGAAGTCCCAAAATGCCCAACTACAGGATTCATGTAAGTAGTGAATTTAGGAATGAATTTAGAAGTAGGAAATTAAGTTAGTTCACAAGTACATTCAAATTCAGATCTAAAGTCTAGGTAGGCCTCACGTCCTGGCAGCCCCCAGCACTTAAAAATGCCTTGATTAGAGGTAGAGAATTCAATGTAGATAAAAAGTAGACACAAAATAAGACTCCACAGAGCAGTTATCAGGTGTCTTTATCAATTGTTGCATTTAAAAAATCAAGCAATTAGGGAACACAATGTTGCAACAATGTAACCCTATTTGCAAAATAGTACTGAATAAGTTTGTCGATGTAAGACATTTGCAAAGGCGCATCCAAAACACGCTGGAAAATGCAACTGAATCTGTTTTTGGAGGCTAGAATAGGAAATGTGCATCGGTCCTACAAGTACTGAAAGCTCTTCTACCATCTCCCTTTTCTGAAAAGCCATTTAATATATGGTTCCCAGATAGGGGACATATCAGATATTGCCTTTCAAAAGCAGCAAATATCATACCACTTCTATTGCCATCAAAGATAAACATTGATTGTTTTCAGATATTGGATAGAAAAAGCAGTCTTTATTGACATAAAGAAGCAAAAAAACATACATAAACATTACACACATAAGTACTGTGTTGCAGCACAGATAAAACACAATACAAATGCTGTCGGTATAGTACAGTTCAAGAACTACAGCACAGGCCAGCCTACACTATAAATCATGAACTGCACTATACATTTAAACTATACAATAATACAACAGTTAATAAGGCTATGTGTGTGGAGTGTAAGAGGGTGAGGGAATCACAAGGCCGAAGCTTTATTGTAACACAGACACATATAAGGGGAGGGGCAATAAATAGAAAGGTATCCTTTACTATAGAATGTAGTCTAATCCGACCTCTGTGCTCTTCCACAACTGAAAAACGGATAGCCTTCCATCCTGGAATATCTTTGGTTTTTCGCCAATGAAGAAAACAATCCCTCCCTCCAGCAGACCCTTCAACCACGATACAAGATCACAGCCAAAAGGCCGAGAAGCAACTACACTTGAGCTTAACAAAAATGGCTAAAACTTAGTGGAGGAAAGTGCAGTGCACCAAAACATAAGCTGACACAATCATGGAGAATGTGCCAGCATATATGCTCTTCTATCTATATTTTGCAAACCTGCTCTTGTCCCCTCCAGCTGCTCTATGTAGATTTGACGTCTGGCAAGGTGCATAACCCACTGACAAGCAGGCACACTCCTGCATGAGTTTTCTCTCTCACTAGCTGGATGATACACAATCATTTGCATGTGCTCCACCTCCGACACACCACCCACCCAACCACCCAGTCACCAGAGCCACCCACAAACCAACTGGCTCCGTGATTTAATTTGCACAGTGTAGTCATCCAGGCAGCATGTCCTTCTCAATGGAAGGATCTCTGGTTCCATGGAATCTTCCACATTGGAATGCTGCGGAACAAAAAGGATTTAAATATTCAGCTTGCTAGCATTCAATGTACCTGCGGCTTGGCTCTAGCACATGGGTCTTCATCCTGTGGCCCTCCAGCTGCTGTGAAACTACACATCCCAGCATGCCCTGCCACAGTTTTGCTATTAAGGTATGCTAAAACTGAGGCAGGGCATGCTGGGATGTGTAGTTCCACAGCAGCTGGAGGGTCGCAGGTTGAAGACCCATGTTCTAGCATGCCTGTTCTATGATGCATGTACCGTGATGTCACAATCAGCTTGGAATGGGGTGTCTAGCAGGCATTTGCTGACAGCCACTTGAGGGAGACACACATCAGGAGATGCAGCATATCGGAGGTCTTCGATGCCTTTCCAGCAAATGCACACCACCTGCTGCTGGTCTGGACACAAAACAATGCCCACAATCGAAGTCCCAAAATGCCCAACTACAGGATTCATGTAAGTAGTGAATTTAGGAATGAATTTAGAAGTAGGAAATTAAGTTAGTTCACAAGTACATTCAAATTCAGATCTAAAGTCTAGGTAGGCCTCACGTCCTGGCAGCCCCCAGCATTTAAAAATGCCTTGATTAAATGTAGATAAGAAGTAGACACAAAATAAGACTCCACAGAGCAATTATCAGGTGTCTTTATCAATTGTTGCATTTAAAAAAATCAAGCAATTAGGGAACACAATGTTGCGACAATGTAACCCTATTTGCAAAATAGTACTAAATAAGTTTGTCGATGTAAGACATTTGCAAAGGCGCAAACAAAACACGCTGGAAAATGCAACTGAATCTGTTTTTGGAGGTTAGAATAGATGCATGATCAAGTAGCTCAATGGGTAGGGTATTTGATTAGAATTCAACAGGTTATAGGTTTGAATCCTGGGTATGATAGTTTGAGGTGTTATTTAATAAAGTATGTTTATATATTAGTCACACATGGCTTACTTGTACAAATGGCATGTCACCAGTTAGTGCTGACTGCTGATATGCCATTTGCACAAACACGCCATGTGTGACTGTATATGCATTTAAGGAGGGCACCCCGGCAATACCACAAACCATTGAGTGTCAAGTATACTAGATATATCTTCATATCTCATGTGCTTTCTCTGAGACCAATCTTGTTATGCCCCTTCCCCACAAGGCATGCGCCTTTTGTCCATATTGCAAAAATGGGGAGGGGGGGGGGGGCATATAATTATCTGTCACAGGGCACCAAAAAGTCTAGTTATGGCTCTGGTATGCATTATGTAATCTGGCAGACCATATCTCCAACACTGGCTGGTTGGAATAGAAATCCGGTTATCTATGTGAGCAAATGACCATCAACGATTTACTCTCAAACACTAGAAAATGGACAAAAATGGTCCCCTAAACAAATTGGTTAAATTTTGGGTTTAACCAATTTGTGTAATGACCATTTTTGACCACTTTTCTAGTGTTTGGGAGCAAATGGTTAATTGACATTTGCTCCTATACATTACCAGATTTTCATTCCATCCATCCAGACTGGATAGATAGCCTGACAGATAATTGTGTAGTGTACGCCCAGGATAACTGTCAGTTGTGCTTTCTTTTATGACGGCACATAAATGGGTGGGCAGATCCAGAGCAAGCACTGCTCACTCATGCATAGTTGTCAACTGATGTGAAGTTCCAGGGGGAAATCTCAGTTATAAAGAAAAGTATCTGGAAATTGTCCCTAGTTTAAAAAAAAAATAAAAAAAAATTGATCAACTCCATTTATTTAGTATGATATCCCAGGTGATAGGATGCCGGCAGTCAGAACAACATACTTTATTAAATAACACATCTCAAACTACCATACCCAGGATTCAAACCTATAACCTGTTGAATTCTAATCAAACACCCTACCTATTGAGCTATTTGATCCTGCATAAAAATTGTGAACATTATATGAAGCTATTGGTACTTTGAAAAAAAAAGTATCAGCATTACAACGCAGGAGATCCATGCAGTTTGCAGCCACACACTACATGTATCTGCTCAGCCACAATGCTGATTATTTCTTCACAAAGTACAAGGTGAGCTCCAAACAGAATTCTCTAGCTTAGAATTATGCCAAACCTAGAAGTCGGGCCCCCCACCCTGGGATCCCCCAGAGGGAGGCCTGCACCGTCATGCGGCAGGCTTGTCCGTTTTGGAAGCAGGCTGATGGGCAGCCCAGGCTTGCTTCAGTCTGGGCTTGGCAGGTCTGGAAGCATGAGCTTGCTTTGGGTATGCCTGACCTTGGGTACGCTTTACCTTGAGGATGAAAGGGCCAAGGGAAAGTACTTTTAGCCTTCTGCGTGGTAGGAGTCATACTAGGTAGGCAAGCTGTTTTAGCAGTAGCCAGATCAGCTACAATCTTATTGAGGTCTTCTCCAAAGAGAGTGTCTCCCTTGAAAGGAAGCACCTCCAGGGTTTTCTTGGAATCCATATCCACCGACCAGGATCTCAACCAGCTGTATAAAGTATTACCTTGGAACTGGCTCTCCACTCCCCATTATCTGGTTATCATGGCTTCCTCCGCCAGTGTCCAGACTCGCTTGCTGAAGCTCGGCCACTTCTTCCTAGCAGCAGGCTCCTGGATCACTGGGCAGCAGAGGTGCTTGGGAGCCGGAAGGGGGCGGAGCAATCAGGCAGGCAGTTGCAGTGCTGCCCAGCTATCTGTGGTGTGAGAAGAAGCAGGGGCACCCCACCGCTGGCAGTGCTGCAGCTAGCGGTGGTGGCAGCGGCGAGGCTGCTGGGCTGGGTCTTGAAAAAGGTGGAAAGAAGGGTGTTACGGCATGGAATGTACAAACTGCGAGACCCTGCTGGTAGCGCCTTTGTCTATTTAGTAGGAAGGGCACGTAACAGCCGGAGGGCAATGGAGGAAGCCCCTTTAGGGCTGGAGCCCGGCGGCAACTGACTCCGTTGTCTCTGGCAGTTCCGCCCCTGGACTAGAGGAATGGTCAAGAACATGGCAACATTTAATGCCAAAAAATGCAAAATCATACACGTCTCAAAAATACAAAGGCTAACTATAATATTAAGGGCATTATAATGGCAAGAGGAAAGCTATCTAAGTATTACTATTTCAGGTGAGCAATGTAACAAAGCAATAGGAAAGGCAAGTCAGATGCTTGTTTGCATAGGTAAAGAACCAGTAGCAGAAAAAAGTAATACAGGTTGAGTATCCCATATCCAAATATTCCGAAATACGGAATATTCCGAAATACGGACTTTTTTGAGTGAGACTGAGATAGTGAAACCTTTGTTTTTTGATGGCTCAGTGTACACAAACTTTGTTTAATACTCAAAGTTATTAAAAATATTGTATTAAATGAACTTCAGACTGTGTGTATAAGGTGTATATGACACTGACAATGCCAAATTCCCTTGTCGTATAAACAACCCTTTATGAAGCTAAGAACACTGTACGCTGTTTGCTTAAGAAATACCGTATGGGTACGCTATCTGCGTAACGATCGCTAAGCCGTAGGCGAGACGCTCAAGCGTCACGTTCGCTCACGGCCCAGTGATCACAGGACACGTTATTGGTTATGTCTAGGGGAATGATTCGCTGTAGCGTAGCCTACGCTCGAGACCACGAGGAGGTCACCAGCGATGCAGACGCTCACAACACTATACCTTTATGTTAAAACCTTATACCAATGAAATACACTGAATACCTTAATGTGAGTACAGGGTGTAAGTGCAACCTTGTGTAACCTGACTAACTACAAAGCTGCTTGAGCGTCACCGACGCTCAAGTGAACACTTAACACTATAGAAAATACACAGATACTGGTTTAGGTTCCAAGGCCTATTAACTGTATTATATCTAATATACTTGTAAAAAGGGGGTAACAGTACATATGATACACTACAATATAACAGAGACTTCCTAACCACAGAACTAAACAATAAATACAAAAAGACAATACTACACTGACCTAAATGCAATACAGTACAATACTATAATACTATGAGAGATATAAGAGAAAAGAGGAGAGAGAGAGAGAGAGAGAGAGAGAGAGAGACGGAGAGACGGAGAGAGATGAGAGAAATTGGCTCACAATAACATTAAAAGACAATATGGTTGCAGCGAAGCTTACACATGTGAGGAACAATCGCTGCGCAGTTAATAAATGCTGAGAATCTTTGTTTAGAAAGTACTTGAGCTTACCTATGCTGCCTGTCCCTATATACACAACACCCAGCTACACAATCGTCCCTACAATGCCGCATGGGGCAGAAGCTAGACTCCATTTTGGGAAAAACTCCAATTGATTCCAAAATGTCCAAGCCTCAAAACAATGCATATGTTCTGATTTTACAATTCCAAACAATCTAAATCACCTTTCACAATTTCAAGCAAACACAGTATCTCTATAACCAGAGCATATGAGTTATCACAAGACCAGACCACCAGGTACTCACAAGTATCAGCCTGCCATTGCTACCAGCACATATTCAAAAGTACTGCATGGTGGTATTTATGATTAACAAGATCCCAGCTACCATCACAGATTCCACAGGGCACCAACACAAACACCCAACAATCATCCCAGCCAAGTTACAATATCCTATTTAAACCAGAAAGCAATATGTCTATATTTCCTTCTATAGCCATGTGATTCTATACTTAGCCTTTGGGAAGGAATTCTGTCCTGGGGATGTAGCCGCCATGCTGCTTGATGCTAGCTTAGTTCTGAGTGAGAGAGTCAGCCCTGTGATCTCCAGTGGGTATATCATACCTGCATTCCAGCTGTGGGGGTGTGTCAACCACAGGAAGTGTGTGTCCCTCCCAGCATGTGAGCCAGCTGCATCAGTGGCCTTGGTTATGTAACACAATGGGTGATGACCAACACATTCCTGTCTAGTGAGAAGCTATTGTTTGGCGAATACAAAACAGAATCCTGTCTCTGGGCTTTGTTCTATATTCATGATGTCCACTTTCAGTTGAGACAATGACATCTCAGCCCTCATTCTCCTGTATACAAATCCAGCCCCATTTGTAAACACAGGTGTTGGCCTTCCTCATTGAGTCTCAAAAGCTCAGTGTAATTAAAGACTATTGTACTCCGTCTGCGGGAAAGATACTGATTTGGAGTACAATTGATCTTCAATTACTATTCCTGTGTTTACCTTATGCATGTATAGATATGAGGCCCTCTTAACATGCAAACTATTGTTTGGGGGATCTCTGAGGTCAAAGAGACATTTGAGACCTACTGATGCCTGTCTCCAACTGTTCAGATGCATGACTAAGTAAGGACAAATAATAATAAATAAATGGACATAACTTCTTATGTCCATAACTATTCGCACGAGCAATTAATCTGCTCCAAACCAACACCGGAATATTGCTATTTAAATACTCTTCCGATAGGTACCAAACACCACTGTCTGACTCCTGTTAGACCCTTCGCACAATACAAAGAGGGATTCCTCCGTTCAGGGACATTCTATATTAACCAAACTTTCAGAATCTATCAAAGGGACCATAATCTATAAACTACATTAATTGTGAAAATATGTAACGAATGAGTCGCACGCTACGACTACGTAAACTCTACCGTAAATACGCATACCGCGCCTGTGAGTGCACGCTATTGCGGGTATGCGCCTCCACGGGAGAGCGCACGCACGCGCAGCGCGGACCAGTGTGCGGTGCAAATATGGCAACGTGCATAGAGACATTTTTCTGACTTCGACAGTCCACCCTTTGGCAGTCAATAATAACTGCCACAAAACGTTTAAGGAGAAAAATGTAAGTCAGGGGTTAATTGATTTCCATGGTGGGGTAAGGAAGAAGAGAGGAGTAGGTGTGAAAAGGGTATGACCTAGTGAGAGAGTAGAAGCATGTGTGTATGAGTCCATGTTTGGGGGGTCATGTATCATCGTGCCGTACGTGTGGTAAATCAAGCTTCGAGGTATTGCGAAGTATACATTTGAATTCCTTCTTATCCTGTGGTACAGGTCTGTGGATGGGCTGTCAAACTCTACCGAGCTCATTTCGGCTGTGGTTGTAACAAAATGGGGATGCACATTTTAGTTGATGATACATGAATGGGGGAGGTATGTGGTTGCTGCTATCTGTGCCTGTATTCCCTATCGTCTATGTGTGTCGTTACCTGGGGGTTGTAGAGATGAAGATAAAGAACACTTACGAAAAATGCAATGATATTCTATGTCAGGGAAATGTACATCTGTCGTCGAAGTTGTTTTCGGTATCTGTTGAGAGTCGTCTTCTTTGCGCTGTATTGCTCCTTGGGCATGAGCAAATAGCTTTGTCTGAGCCATCAGATTTACAAAAAATGTTGGGCTAGCGTGAGTTTAAAAGTACTAGGGAAACTGGGGATCCATGGCAAAGTTCATCAAGTGTCCATATCATAGGTTGTCAAAACTTCATCTTTGGTGCTTGTCTGTTGTCTGTATAGCGTCTCGTCAACTTCCACGTCCAAGGGGGTCTTTGCATCTTGGAGAAAAGCAGAAAAACAGGTGAAAGAAACGGACCGTATAATCGCATTTTCATCACATTCTGGTTTCTATCATTGGGTCATAAATCAAATCCAGGTTAATTACAGTTTCCTCACTCCTCAAGCTCATCACTTTTGTACTTTGTTTGCACCTCATTAAAGCCTGCCCGCATCTAAATATCAATCCAATTGATATAACGACACCCAAGATACATAGTAGAAACTTTCCAACATCCATTATGACTCCTTGAGCCCAGTCTCCTAAACCGGAGAACCAATTTCGCGGGTTCAACCATGACACCCAACTAGTCAGCTCATTACCTACAGCAGCAAGGGTGAGATTGTGTTTTCGACGAAATTCCCACTTTAATTGCAGAATATCGTCCATCTTTTGGTCTATGACCTCTACCGGATCCTCGGTGCTATTTGTGATATACGTGCAACACTTTATGCCGTACTGTGTTGCCAATGTAACACAATATCCGCCTGTTACTGCTGTAAGGTAATTAAGAACCATCCTATGCTGAACTAGTTCTGTTTTGTAAGCTTGAAGTTCTCTTCCAGTGTATCTAAACGTGTCATCATACATTTCAGTGATATTATCTAACAAATTGGCGAGTGCGGAAATGTATTTATAATTCATCACTCCTCGAGCGGTACGAGTGAAATCTAACGCTACCAGAACCTGAATCTCGGTGGATTCATGGATAAGATCGGAGGCCAGATGCTCTAACCTTTCTGACAGTTGTCTTTTAACTCGGTGCTCGTAATGAGTGTGAGTATAAGGAGCTTGGGCACCACGGTGTATGTCCTTCATTTTGTCATGTGTAAAAGTCATCACTTCAGGCAATACTTTTCCAATATAACACAATCCTTCAGAGTTTGGGGCTAGCCACTTGTACGCCTTTCTCCCGCATATGAAATATGCGTCATCGGGGAGAACATAAGGGACGGAGAAGGACATGACCATGTTACAAACCTTCCAGGTGAAATCTCCTGACCCTAATTCTTCCATCTGCCTAATGCACGTATCAGTTTGTATGACATGTGCACAGTATCCTGGTGATACCTCTCCAACTCTAGTAATCCTATTTCCTAAGGTATATCGATACCGGAAAGATTTTCCTCTACTGGCTATGTGGCGTACGAGCTCGGTATCTGTAGGCATTCTATCTGCTCTGTGTGAAAAGGTCATGGTAAGGTTGCTCCATGACACTTCCCAATTTCCCGGTTTTCTAGGATTGGAGATATTAAAACATAAGAGGGACCTATCCACATGGTATTGGTGGAGCTTCAAACTAGGAGGGCTGGAGATATTAAACCTCCGGTCCACCGGTCTCCCACCACTTAGCTCAAGTACCTCCCCTAACGTTAAAGGAAATGGTACTAGCCCTGATTTGCTGTGACCCTGAGGTACTTGAGAGCATACCCAACAATCTGTTTTGTTTAATACGTTACCCACTAAGGAGTGATAGTCACTCAATGGATGCCGGTCCATATGGATATTAAAACTGGATTGGCATTTCTTTGTTACAGAGCCTACAGATACAACTTTCTTTTTGAACTAACATTCCTTCACAGTTGTTTACAAATAACATGGTTGTTAGATCGTGCCCGGTACTCGCCTTTGCTTGGTGATTGGGTTGCTATTGGAAATTTACACCTCCGTCTCAGTCATCAGGACCTTTCTGGATCCTTTCTCGACCTCACTGGTACTCTCACCGAAACAGACTGCTCTGGTCAACATCATGGTTAACGGGAAAAATCCATATCACAGTCTCTTGGGGCAAGTCCATCTTACAGGAGGAGAAAAGAAGAAATTTGTAAAGGGGGTATAAGAAAATCAGTTTGAGGGGGAGAGAACTCGTTACGATAATAAGTTCTCTCGTCTTGTTGTTCTTCTTGTTCTGCTGTCCTCTCAAAGGTGTTGTCTCTCAGTCTTCCAAACGAACATTCTGGTGATGCAATATTCCTTCCTAACCGGCGATCTTTCTGTAAGGAGAAAAAAATCTGGCATTACCATTGGTCCAACTGAGGGGTGACATACCATCTTTAAACCATGGAAACATGAGTGAGAAGAGAGAGAAAATAAAAAAAAACAAAAGAGATAGAGAACAATTCATGTGCATATATACATTACATAACTCGACAATAACCATCAATAAGAGAAGAGAAACAAAGCATTTTTAAACGTTGTCAACATTAAGAAAACATTGTCAGACTATTAGGCTGTCGTATCTACGTGTCTAATGGTTTCCTTGAGCAGTCCCTCCCCACCAGCACTTGCATTATTCCACTGTCTGTATCTGGCCAGAATACATTGTGGTGGATAGGTCATGCTGGGGTTTGGTAGACTTCTGCAAGGACCAAGCGAATATGCAATGTTTGAATTCTTACCAATAATCGTCAGAGATGGGGATAGAGAGAGAAAGAAAAAAACATTTTTCACAAATACATTTACAACGTTTAACCTGGTCATTCCTGTGTCTTCAGTGAATGACCTCCCAATTTACTAACCGTTACCTCAGGCTTACCATCAGTTCTAATGATCACCTTTCCTGACTATATATTATGGGTGTGGCCCAAAATTCTTCCTATATGATCCCTGCTTGTAATTTGGTGTGTCATATTCATGCTCATTTTCATGTCTAGGGGGTCTAACTTTATGTGGGTTATTACAGTTACTGGCATAATGCCCTTCTCTTCTACAATGATAACAAACCCTGGGCTTCCTCCAAGTGTCAGTGAAATGGGGTCTTGGCTGATTTGATGCCTCCTCAAACGTTTGGATGCTCATCACCATCAACCGCTTTCCCTGTACCTACCTGATTCCTTGGATACCATGATTATGTCGTTGTCTAGGGAGTTGATATACCTTCTGTGAATCTTTGATCATACACTTAGATCTTTCCTAGGATCTGGGTAATCAGACATGATTGATCTCAATTCTGTCCGGGACCAGGGATGGCGCATTGCACTGTCCTTGACGGGAATGGTTCCCTGATCGTCAGTCTTCCCATTGGGGACTGTGATCACCCTGACAGGACTAAACTCAATCACATCACCTTGTTTTGGTCTTACAATATGGGGTACATTTGTTTGTGCGTGATATAAAACATTGTACGTACCTGTGGACACGACCTCACCTGACCCTCCGTTAGGGGGTTTGATTATTGCCTTTACCAATTTGGTCGTGTCCACCTGGATGTCTTGTAGGATGGCTTCTGGAAGAGGTGCCGACATCGTTCTGGGCTCACTTTCTTGTTTGTATTCCTGAGGAAAGTTTAACATGGGGTGCGACTTGCATGGGTTAATAGTTGTACATTCAACAGTATTACAATAATCATTGTTACATTCATTACACTTATTCTTATTATCTATACTACAGTTGCTAAGAGCATTTTTATTGTTCCACTTTTGTGCTTTTCTCTCCGCAATCAACTCCTCTCCTGCAATGTATGGTGGGGGAGGAGCTGTGGCAATCAACTTCCTGACTGCCCCAGATCCTGCCGCCAGAGCCAAACCTCTCTGTATCTCACCTTCCTGGTGCCATAACTGTAAATAATCATGATGCTGAATTCGTCTCTTTGCTGATTTTACGAGACATATCCTCCTCCTTAAATTTTGTAACACTTCTGGACTGAAGCTACCTATTCTTGGGAATTTGTCCCTGTCTTGTACAGTCATTCTCTCCCATTCATCACATAAAACCTCTGTGTGACTACCGTATTTTTCACACATTACATATCGTGCCGACCCAACTGGTCGGTTCACAGAATCAACTTGAACCAGGGTTGATCGCCCCCTACCTGAGCAACTGGCCCCCATAATCTGCAGGCGTTGCCTATTCCTCCTTGAATATCAAGGCTTTCAGCGAACCCTTTTCAGACAACCAAATTACTCCACAGTAGGCCGGTGGTGGCGGTTTACCGAGTACCCCACTCACTCGCCCACCTCGACCAATACGACCTGATCACACCGACGTGGTGCTGGCGTACTCGATACAGGGCCCCTATGGAACCTTCAGTTTACTGGAACATATGAGGGTTACCCGCAGGACACTTACTCTTTCCAGTAAAGGTGGGGTTGTTAGATAGTTCCTGAGTGACCAGCGAACTTCCCTTCCAAAAATAAAAAATTACACAAATCACGTCAGAATGTACAAATAGCGTTTGTGACCACTTTACTCTAATGGTATTAGGTCAGATTACTAACTACTGCACACAATTACGTGCGGTCCAATCGTTCAGTACACGAGCACTACTTGTCATGTACTGAAAGACCAATGGAATCGATGTTTCCGGCCGCGATTCCTTCAGCAAGAGCTTGTATGGCCTATATGGGTTCTGCACCAACACCCCAGGCGTTGTGCCACTGGACTTTTATAGCGGACCTTTTACCTTACGACCTCCTGGTCTAGTTACCTTATGACCTCCTGGTCTTGTTACCTTATGACCTCCTGGTCTTGTTACCTTATGACCTCCTGGTCTTGTTACCTTATGGTCCGCTATACTCTAATGCTCAAATATTATTTAACCAGGGATGCCTCCCTAGCCACCGTATATGTCACTTACACGTATGTCCCTCGACGAGTACTCGGCTTTTCCTTTTGGTTCCACCTTTTAAATTGTATAAACACACTCACTCAACACATGTACACTTTGTTTCTATGTCTATTTCTGCGCAGAAATTGTCTTCAGGCCAAGAGTGTTACCAATTAGGAGCAGGATCTGTTAAACTAAATTTCAGATTTTTTTTCCAAAAATAGATTTGCGTTATTTACCGCGTCGCGTTATCTACCGCTGTGCGTTAATTATCGCCTTTGCGTTACTTCACTTTATCACAACTTGAGCTACGTGGGCGTAACCGGACGCTACGTTGCGTCTGCCTTTTGGATTGCGTACGCTAGTCTTTGTTAGCGACACGTGTACGCAATGCAAAGATCCACCGTAACACAATATATTTTTATCAATGTAAATGATCCCTGATCATCTACCGCAATCCACACTGACTGCCTTGTATCTCAGACAAACCGTGTGTTGTTCTATACTTTAACTATTACCTCTACTATGAAATAACAGCAAATCTCTTTTTAGCACTTTCTATCAACTATAAAATTTGGCAAACAGGAATAGTGATATACGAAAAATGAAATACACAAGTGAAAAGAAATGCAGGTATGTATGCGTACGCAAGACAAAAGAAAAATAAACAGTTTTAAAAAGACACAAGCGTTTTGTTCTTACTTCCGGTTACCGGGTTCCTTCAGCACTCTTTATCTAAGCGAAGCAGACGCTTATCCCGCCAGCACTATGAGACAATCTCCCACCCTTTGCTGGGGGATAATGTCTGCTGATCTACCTAGTGCAGATGTGAGAAGTATAGGACGAGTTCCCAATTGACATTACTAAATTCCTTTGTCGTATAAACAACCCTTTATGAAGCTAAGAACACTGTACGCTGTTTGCTTAAGAAATACCGTATGGGTACGCTATCTGCGTAACGATCGCTAAGCCGTAGGCGAGACGCTCAAGCGTCACGTTCGCTCACGGCCCAGTGATCACAGGACACGTTATTGGTTATGTCTAGGGGAATGATTCGCTGTAGCGTAGCCTACGCTCGAGACCACGAGGAGGTCACCAGCGATGCAGACGCTCACAACACTATACCTTTATGTTAAAACCTTATACCAATGAAATACACTGAATACCTTAATGTGAGTACAGGGTGTAAGTGCAACCTTGTGTAACCTGACTAACTACAAAGCTGCTTGAGCGTCACCGACGCTCAAGTGAACACTTAACACTATAGAAAATACACAGATACTGGTTTAGGTTCCAAGGCCTATTAACTGTATTATATCTAATATACTTGTAAAAAGGGGGTAACAGTACATATGATACACTACAATATAACAGAGACTTCCTAACCACAGAACTAAACAATAAATACAAAAAGACAATACTACACTGACCTAAATGCAATACAGTACAATGCTATAATACTATGAGAGATATAAGAGAAAAGAGGAGAGAGAGAGAGAGAGAGAGAGAGAGAGAGAGAGAGACGGAGAGACGGAGAGAGATGAGAGAAATTGGCTCACAATAACATTAAAAGACAATATGGTTGCAGCGAAGCTTACACATGTGAGGAACAATCGCTGCGCAGTTAATAAATGCTGAGAATCTTTGTTTAGAAAGTACTTGAGCTTACCTATGCTGCCTGTCCCTATATACACAACACCCAGCTACACAATCGTCCCTACAATGCCGCATGGGGCAGAAGCTAGACTCCATTTTGGGAAAAACTCCAATTGATTCCAAAATGTCCAAGCCTCAAAACAATGCATATGTTCTGATTTTACAATTCCAAACAATCTAAATCACCTTTCACAATTTCAAGCAAACACAGTATCTCTATAACCAGAGCATATGAGTTATCACAAGACCAGACCACCAGGTACTCACAAGTATCAGCCTGCCATTGCTACCAGCACATATTCAAAAGTACTGCATGGTGGTATTTATGATTAACAAGATCCCAGCTACCATCACAGATTCCACAGGGCACCAACACAAACACCCAACAATCATCCCAGCCAAGTTACAATATCCTATTTAAACCAGAAAGCAATATGTCTATATTTCCTTCTATAGCCATGTGATTCTATACTTAGCCTTTGGGAAGGAATTCTGTCCTGGGGATGTAGCCGCCATGCTGCTTGATGCTAGCTTAGTTCTGAGTGAGAGAGTCAGCCCTGTGATCTCCAGTGGGTATATCATACCTGCATTCCAGCTGTGGGGGTGTGTCAACCACAGGAAGTGTGTGTCCCTCCCAGCATGTGAGCCAGCTGCATCAGTGGCCTTGGTTATGTAACACAATGGGTGATGACCAACACATTCCTGTCTAGTGAGAAGCTATTGTTTGGCGAATACAAAACAGAATCCTGTCTCTGGGCTTTGTTCTATATTCATGATGTCCACTTTCAGTTGAGACAATGACATCTCAGCCCTCATTCTCCTGTATACAAATCCAGCCCCATTTGTAAACACAGGTGTTGGCCTTCCTCATTGAGTCTCAAAAGCTCAGTGTAATTAAAGACTATTGTACTCCGTCTGCGGGAAAGATACTGATTTGGAGTACAATTGATCTTCAATTACTATTCCTGTGTTTACCTTATGCATGTATAGATATGAGGCCCTCTTAACATGCAAACTATTGTTTGGGGGATCTCTGAGGTCAAAGAGACATTTGAGACCTACTGATGCCTGTCTCCAACTGTTCAGATGCATGACTAAGTAAGGACAAATAATAATAAATAAATGGACATAACTTCTTATGTCCATAACTATTCGCACGAGCAATTAATCTGCTCCAAACCAACACCGGAATATTGCTATTTAAATACTCTTCCGATAGGTACCAAACACCACTGTCTGACTCCTGTTAGACCCTTCGCACAATACAAAGAGGGATTCCTCCGTTCAGGGACATTCTATATTAACCAAACTTTCAGAATCTATCAAAGGGACCATAATCTATAAACTACATTAATTGTGAAAATATGTAACGAATGAGTCGCACGCTACGACTACGTAAACTCTACCGTAAATACGCATACCGCGCCTGTGAGTGCACGCTATTGCGGGTAGGCGCCTCCACGGGAGAGCGCACGCACGCGCAGCGCGGACCAGTGTGCGGTGCAAATATGGCAACGTGCATAGAGACATTTTTCTGACTTCGACAACACATAAATGAATTCTGTGAATGTACACACACTTTGTTTAATGCACAAAGTTATAAAAAATATTGGCTAAAATGACCTTCAGGCTGTGTGTATATGGTATATATGAAACATAAATGCATTCTGTGCTTAGATTTAGGTCCCATCACCATAATATCTCGTTATGGTATGCAATTATTCCAAAATACAGAAAAATCCGATATCCAAAATTCCTCTGGTCCCAAGCATTTTGGATAAGGGATACTCAACCTGTAATGCCACTGTATAGGTCCTTGGTACAGCCACATTTAGAATCCTGTGTTCAGTTCCAGAAGCCATATCTCAAGTCCTGTTGGAGAAAGAGCACTATATAAATAAATAGTATCAAAATTTGTTTCACGGCACCCCTAGGCCAAAGTTTTTTTTATTGAGAAATTCAGAAAAAAATATAAAATTAAGTAAATTGTGTTTATAGCATGTCATCCTCAGGTTCAGTTATGTTGTGAGGGAATGGTTTTGCCAATTTAATAAAGTATAAATAATTTTAATTGGTCCTGGACCACCAAACTATGCTACCAGTGCAAGAACCCCAGTTTGGAAACTACTGCCATAAAATAAACCTTTTTTGTTTTTTTTAAACTACATGTAATACACCTTAGATCTCAGTTCCTAAAAGGTTTTAAACCCTTGCATACAGTAAACTACACATATTTAAAAATCCTACACCGGGCACAAGTGCTCACGGGCCAATTTCATGGCAGTCTCGGATAGGAGGGCATTGTGGATTCACCAAGGGAATGCTGATGCTGACTCCAAGAAGCCTCTTCAAGATCGCAGGAGCAGAGTCCTCTGCTTCTGCCAAATCCACTGCATGACGCTGGGGCTCTCTTGCAGGAGCCCACACCAGTGGGGGGCACCAGGGGCGAAACTACTGGCAGGGCAGGCAGTGCATTGCACTGGGGCCCCGCCGCACTCAAGGGCCCACAGCCGCCGGCATAACAATGAGTCACAATGACTCATTGTATCATGCCGCAGCCGCACACCAGCGCTCCCGTCAGGTATGCGTCCTGCGACTCCCGCCGCCCGCCCGTCGTAACGAACAGATCAGGCCAGGGCACTACGGGCAGCAGCCGCAGCACCAGACACGCTGCCGCCTCTGTAACACACGAAGAGGGAGGAGGGTCGCTTGGAGATGAGAGGAGCAGCGGCACGGGTGGGAGGAGGAGGAGGAGGGAGGTGAAGGAAGGAGCCGCAGCAGCGCTTTGTTACTGGTGGAGGCGCTGCTGCTGCTGCCCCTCTGCTTCACTATAGGCTGTCTTCCGAGAACAGCCTATAGTGAAGCAGAGGGGCAGCAGCAGCAGCGCCTCCACCAATAAGACAGCGCTGCTGCGGCTCCCTCCTCCACCTCCCTCCTCCTCCTTCTCTACTGCCCGGGAATCGTCAAGCTGCACGAGAAGCCTGAGCCAGCGGAGAGGGTAAGTATAATTCTTTCTTTCTTTCTTTCTTTCTTTCTTTCTTTCTTTCTTTCTTTCTTTCTTTCGACTCTTTCTTTCTTTGTTGGGACTGCCTGCCGCTATGTGTAAAAAGGGGGAATCTGCCTGCCGCTATGTGTAAAAAGGGGGAATCTGCCTGCCGCTATGTGTAAAAAGGGGGAATCTGCCTGCCGCTATGTGTAAAAAGGGGGAATCTGCCTGCAGCTATGTGTAAAAGGGGGGAATCTGCCTGCAGCTATGTGTTAAAAGGGGGAATCTGCCTGCAGCTATGTGTAAAAAGGGGGACTGCCTGCCGCAATGTGTAAAAAGGGGGAATCTGCCTGCCGCTATGTGTAAAAAGGGGGAATCTGCCTGCAGCTATGTGTAAAAAGGGGGACTGCCTGCCGCAATGTGTAAAAAGGGGGAATCTGCCTGCCGCAATGTGTAAAAAGGGGGAAGCTGCTTGCCGCAATGTGTAAAAAGGGGGAATCTGCTTGCCGCAATGTGTAACAAGGGGGAATCTGCCTGCCGTAATGTGTAACAAGGGGGATGCTGTCTGCCGTAATGTGTAACAAGGGCACGCTGTCTGCCATAATGTGTAACAAGGGCAAGCTGTCTGCTGTAATGTGTAACAAGGGCAAGCTGTCTGCTGTAATGTGTAAAAAGTGTACGATGTCTGCCATTATGTGTAACAAGGGCAGGCTGACTGCTGTTATGTGAAAAAAGTGTACGCTGTCTGCCGCTATGTTTAACAAGGGCAGGCTGTCTGCCGTTATGTGTAAAAAGTGTACGCTGTCTGCCGCTATGTTTAACAAGGGCAGGCTGTCTGCCGTTATGTGAAAAAAATGTACGCTGTCTGCCGCTATGTGTAACAAGGGCACGCTGTCTGCCGTTGTGTAAAAAAGGGGGATGCTGTCTGCCGTAATGTGTAAAAAGGGGACGCTGTCTGCTGTAATGTGTAAAAAGAGGACGCTGTCTGCTGTAATGTGTAAAAAGAGGAATCTGTCCGCCGTGAGGTGTAAAAGGGTCTCTACCTGGTGTAGTGGTGCTACTGTGCGGCGTAATTTGAATAATGGAGACTACTGTGCACCGTTTTATGAATTGGTATTATTTTGTGGCCACACCCCTTAACCACGAAGCCACGCCACTATGTTTTTTTGCGCGCGCCTACAGCGCGCACTGCCCCTGTTTTGCATGCAGGGGTGGGGCTCCAATGCAGTTTCTTGCACACACTGCTAAAATGTCTAGTTACGGCACTGTTGCTAGGTATCCACTTCCCTGAGCAGGCCCCCCTCACCAGATCCTCTCCAGGGGTGAGGGGGTGGACTTGGATGGGAAGGGATGGGGGGGGGGGGCCCAAGCCATTTTGTCGCACATGGGCCCACTGCTCGCTAGTTCCACCACTGGGGGGCACGTCTAAAACTCTTCAGTCAGTTCTGGATTCATTCGGACCTGGACTCGTGGGTTTTACAAATAGTGTCCCAAGGGTACAAACTGGGGTTTCAAGAAGTTCCCCCTCACCGATTGTTCAAATCAGCCTTAGTCAGCAGGGAGAAGGTTTTTATTCAAGCCTATTCGTGGTCCCGAAGCCGGACGGCTCAGTCAGACCAATCTTAAATCTGAAATCCCTTAATTTCTACCTAAAGAAATTCAATTTCAAGATGGAATCTCTCAGGGTAGTGATCTCCAGTCCGGGGGATAAAGGAGATTTCCTGGTTTTGGTAGACATAAAGGATGCCTACTTACATGTTCCCATTTAGCCACTGCATCAAGCTACCTGAGGTTTGCAATTCAGGATTGTCATTACCAATTTCAGACGTTGCCGTTTGGTCTGTCCACGGCTCCGAGGATTTTCACCAGGGTGATGGCGGAAATGATGGTTCTCCTTCGCAAGCAAGGAGTCACAATTATCCCGTACTTGGATGATCTCCTGATAAAGGCGAGATCCAGGTACCAGTTGGTGCAAAACATCTACTCTCCCTGACAGTTCTTTAACAACATGGTTGGCTCCTAAACTTGCCAAAATCGCAGTTGGTCCTAATGACGCGGTTGTTGTTTTTGGGAGTGATACTGGACACAGAAGAGGTTTTCTTCTAGTGGAATGGCTCTGGAGATCCAGAGTCTGGTCAAACAAATTCTGAAACCAGCAAGAGTGTTAATCCATCAATGCATTCGGTTGCTGGGGAAGATGGTTGCGGCCTACGAGGCCATTCAGTTTGGCAGGCTCCATGCCAGAGTGTTCCAGTGGGACCTGTTGGACAAGTGGTCCGGATCCCACCTACACATGCACCGGAGGATAATCCTGTCTTCCAAGACCAGAATCTCACTCCATTGGTGGCTGCACAGTTCTCACCACCTAGAGGGGCGATGGTTTGGGATCCAGGACGGGATCCTAGGGACCACGGATGCAACCCTCCGAGGCTGGGGAGCGGTCACACAGGGGGAAAACATCCAAGGAAGATGGTCAAGTCAGGAAAGTTGTCTCCACATAAATGTTCTGGAGTTAAGGGCCATTTAATAACTGCAGACACAGTACGCACTGGGACGGGTGCCCAGCATCCTCTACGGACTAAGAGAAAAGGATTTACCAGTAGGTATTAAAATCCTATTTTCTCTAAAGTCCTAGAGGATGCTGGGGACTCCGTAAGGACCATGGGGATAGACGGGCTCCGCAGGAGACATGGGCACTTTAAGAAAGACTTTAGTTCTGGGTGTGCACTGGCTCCTCCCTCTATGCCCCTCCTCCAGACCTCAGTTTGATACTGTGCTCAGTGGAGACTGGGTGCTTTTCATGAGCTCTCCTGAGCTTTCTGACAGAAAGTATTTTGTTAGGTTTTTAATTTTCAGGGAGCACTGCTGGCAACAGACTCCCTCATCGAGGGACTGAGGGGAGAGAAGCAGCCCTACTCTCTGAGTTGCAAGGTCCTGCTTCTTAGGCTACTGGACACCATTAGCTCCAGAGGGATTGGTACGCAGGATCTCACCCTCGCCGTCCGTCCCAGAGCCGCGCCTCCGTCCCCCTCGCAGAGCCGGAAGATAGAAGCCGGGTGAGTATGAGAAGAAAAGAAGACTTCAGAGGCGGCAGAAGACTTCATGATCTTCACTGAGGTAACGCACAGCACTGCAGCTGTGTGCCTTTGCTCCCATACACCTCACATACTCCGGTCACTGTAAGGGTGCAGGGCGCAGGGGGGGCGCCCTGGGCAGCAATATAAACCTCTTTCGCAAAAATATAACATATATACAGCTGGGCACTGTATATATGTATGAGCCCCCACCAATTTTACAGTTTAAGCGGGACAGAAGCCCGCCTCTGAGGGGGCGGGGCTTCTCCCTCAGCACTCACCAGCGCCATTTTTTCTCCACAGCACCGCTGAGAGGAAGCTCCCCGGACTCTACCCTGCTTATACCACGTTAGACAAGAGGGTTGAAAAGAGGGGGGGGGGGGGCACATAATTCGCAAATTACATACAGCAGCACTACTGGGCAAACATTAAGTTACTGTTTTATTCCTGGGTTATATAGCGCTGGGGTGTGTGCTGGCATACTCCCTCTCTGTCTCTCCAAAGGGCCTTGTGGGGAAACTGTCTTCAGAAAAAGCATTCCCTGTGTGTGTGGTGTGTCGGTACACGTGTGTCGACATGTCTGAGGAAGAAGGCTATATTAGAGAGGAGCGGGAGCAAATGAATGTGGTGTCTCCGCCGACAGCTGATTGGATGGATATGTGGAATGTTTTAAATGCTAGTGTAAACTCATTGCACAAAAGATTAGACAAGGCAGAAGCTTTGGGACAGTCAGGGTCTCAACCCATGCCTGATCCTATGTTGCAGGGACTGTCAGGGTCTCATAAGCGCCCACTATCCCAGTTTGTTGACACAGATACCGACACGGATTCTGACTCCAGTGTCGATTACGATGATGCAAAGTTACAGCCAAAATTGGCAAAATCCATTCGATTTATGATTATGGCAATAAAAAAGGTTTTGCACATCACAGAGTAACCCCCTGTCGCTGACAAGAGGGTACATATGTACAAGGGAAAGAAGCCTGAGGTAACCTTTCCCCCCTCACACGAGCTGAACGAGTTATGTGAAAAAGCTTGGAAATCTCCAGATAAAAGACTACAGATTTCCAAAAGGATTCTTATGGCGTATCCTTTCCCATCAACGGATAGGTTACGATGGGAATCCTCCCCTAGGGTGGACAAAGCATTAACACGCTTATCCAAGAAGGTAGCCCTCCCGTCCCAGGATACGGCTACCCTCAAAGAGTGTGCTGACCGCAAACAGGAGATTACCCTGAAGTCCATTTATACACATTCAGGTACCTTACTCAGACCGGCAATTGCGTCGACCAGGGTGTGTAGTGCTGTAGCGGCATGGACAAATGCCTTATCTGAGGGGATGGATAGCCTAGACAAGGATACTATTTTATTGACCCTGAGGCATATAAGAGATGCTGTCCTATATATGTGTGTATGCAAACTACCGGTGGTGCTGCAGGGCCCACACCCTTTTACTTGTCTTGTAGAGCAGCTCTGAAGCTGTTACAGTGCCCAGCTGCTGCAAGAAATCAGCTTGAATGCTTCAGGGGCTTGGGCATGGCCAACATGAGCCCCACACCGAAGGAGGGTGGGGGTGTTTAATGCAAACTTGGGGTTATCCAAGCGCCGCAAAAGACCGCCATGCCCCGCATGCCCCTTTTCTCTTTTCATATACAGATGAGGGTTCCAGCCAACTTTGGCCCACTGCTTGGATGACATCACCGAATGCAAATCCGTCTGCTGCAGACCTTCCCCCAGGAATGCTTGCAATAGTTGTTGCATATGGTTTAATGTCTGAGGGTGCTTCAGTATTAGGCAGCCTTCCGCCCTCCCATGTTCATCTGAAAAGATGTGGTCTCCCTGCAGTTGTTGTCCCCAGACGAGAGTTCCCTTGTGCTTCCTCAGTTAAATCTCCTTAACTTGACGAGGGTGTGCCCGAGCAGCCGCCCTCCCCAGCCCTTTCCCAACACATACTTATCTTGCATATGAGATCTCTTGATCATGAAGATAGTTCTCACAGGTTGAGGTTCATCCTGGCCCCGCTCCCCGCTGGAGAGCGCTGATGGGGACAGCAGCGGGGCTTCAGCAGCAGGGTGAGTATGTGTGGCCGAGACCTCCCTTCCCATGTGCAGGCCTGCAGAGTGTGCCGCGCAGGATGGGGCATGTGACACTCTCCCTCCCTGGGGCTCTTCCAGATGTAGCTCCTCAGCAGTATTTTTCCCGGGCTGCGCGGCGCTCTCCCCGACTGGCATCCGCCCTGGAACACTGCCTTCCTCAACGCAACATCAGCAGGGGGCCCGGGCCTCATCACCATCCCAGGTCTTTCTCATGTATGTATCATGTATGTGTGTGTGATATATGTATGAATCATATATGTTTGTGATAGATACATATATATATATATATATATATATATATATGTACACAGGGGGGTGGGGGATATAGCGACCGTCGGTGTCTTAAAAATAGTTCAGAAATTGTGGAGTTAAAATCGTATCTAAAATGAGTAACCAGATCTAGAAATTATTTAAAAAAGGGGGGTGATGTTTATTTAAACACTAAAACAGACAAATTAATTACATACAATCTCTAAAATTTAAGCAGCAACAATTCTTAAAAAATGGGATAAAAACAATAAACACAATGCTATAAATAGTATACCAGTTAAAAGATATAAAACAATTTTAACTTAACTTGGTATGAGGTCGCTACCTGGCAGTGACCTCATACCAAGTTAAGTTAAAATTGTTTTATATCTTTTAACTGGTATTTATAGCATTGTGTTTATTGTTTTTATCCCATTTTTTAAGAATTGTTGCTGCTTAAATTTTAGAGATTGTATGTAATTAATTTGTCTGTTTTAGTGTTTAAATAAACATCACCCCCCTTTTTTAAATAATTTCTAGATCTGGTTACTCATTTTAGATACGATTTTAACTCCACAATTTCTGAACTATTTTTAAGACACCGACGGTCGCTATATCCCCCACCCCCCTGTGTGCATTACTCGTTGTTTCAGGGAACTACCATCCCTGTGTTTTCTGGGGGACAGCTGACGCCCCGTGCTAATTCCTAGGGAGTGTCGTTAATTCTTACGTGGATTCTAGATTATTTGGTGTTGTACACAAGTGGCGCAATAAACTCTCCCCTATTTTTTGATATATATATATATATGTATCTATCTATCTATCTATCTATCTATCTATCTATCTATCTATCTATCTATCTATCTATCTATCTATCTATCTATCGTATGTGTGTGTATATATGTATCTATCATGTATGTATGTATGTATCTATCTTGTAGGTATGTGTTCTATCTATCTATCTATCTATCTATCTATCTATCTATCTATCTATCTATCTATCTATCTATCGTGTGTGTGATATATGTATGTATCTATCATGTATGTGTTATATGTATGTATCACACCTTCCTCTATACATATACATACATACATACATACATACACACTAGAGATGAGCGGGTTCGGTTTCTCTGAAACCGAACCCGCACGAACTTCATGTTTTTTTCACGGGTCCGAGCAGACTCGGATCCTCCCGCCTTGCTCGGTTAACCCGAGCGCGCCCGAACGTCATCATGACGCTGTCGGATTCTCGCGAGACTCGGATTCTATATAAGGAGCCGCGCGTCGCCGCCATTTTCACACGTGCATTGAGATTGATAGGGAGAGGACGTGGCTGGCGTCCTCTCCATTAGAAATTAGATTAGAAGAGAGAGAGAGATTGTGCAGAGTCAGACAGAGTTTACCACAGTGACCAGTGCAGTTGTTGTTAGTTAACTTTTATTTATTTTAATATAATATATCCGTTCTCTGCTATATCCGTTCTCTGCCTGAAAAAAAACGATACACAGCAGCAGCCAGTCACACAGTGTGACTCAGTCTGTGTGCACTCAGCTCAGCCCAGTGTGCTGCACATCAATGTATAAAAGGCAAAGCTTATAATAATTGTGGGGGAGACTGGGGAGCACTGCAGGTTGTTATAGCAGGAGCCCCCAGGAGTACATAATATTATATTAATTTAAAATTAAACAGTGCACACTTTTGCTGCAGGAGTGCCACTGCCAGTGTGACTAGTGGTGACCAGTGCCTGACCACCAGTATAGTAGTATATTGTTGTATGTATTGTATACTATCTCTTTATCAACCAGTCTATATTAGCAGCAGACACAGTACAGTGCGGTAGTTCACGGCTGTGGCTACCTCTGTGTCGGCAGTCGGAACTCGGCAGGCAGTCCGTCCATCCATAATTGTATTACAATATATACCACCTAACCGTGGTATTTTTTTTTCTTTCTTTATACCGTCGTCATAGTGTCATACTAGTTGTTACGAGTATACTACTATCTCTTTATCAACCAGTGTACAGTGCGGTAGTTCACGGCTGTGGCTACCTCTGTGTCGGCAGTCGGCAGGCAGTCCGTCCATCCATAATTGTATTATTATTATAATATATACCACCTAACCGTGGTTTTTTTTTCATTCTTTATACCGTCATAGTGTCATACTAGTTGTTACGAGTATACTACTATCTCTTTATCAACCAGTGTACAGTGCGGTAGTTCACGGCTGTGGCTACCTCTGTGTCGGCAGTCGGCAGGCAGTCCGTCCATCCATAATTGTATTATTATTATAATATATACCACCTAACCGTGGTTTTTTTTTCATTCTTTATACCGTCGTCATAGTGTCATACTAGTTGTTACGAGTATACTACTATCTCTTTATCAACCAGTGTACAGTGCGGTAGTTCACGGCTGTGGCTACCTCTGTGTCGGCAGTCGGCAGGCAGTCCGTCCATCCATAATTGTATTATTATTATAATATATACCACCTAACCGTGGTTTTTTTTTCATTCTTTATACCGTCGTCATAGTGTCATACTAGTTGTTACGAGTATACTACTATCTCTTTATCAACCAGTGTACAGTGCGGTAGTTCACGGCTGTGGCTACCTCTGTGTCGGCAGTCGGCAGGCAGTCCGTCCATCCATAATTGTATTATTATTATAATATATACCACCTAACCGTGGTTTTTTTTTCATTCTTTATACCGTCATAGTGTCATACTAGTTGTTACGAGTATACTACTATCTCTTTATCAACCAGTGTACAGTGCGGTAGTTCACGGCTGTGGCTACCTCTGTGTCGGCAGTCGGCAGGCAGTCTGTCCATCCATAATTGTATTATTATTATAATATATACCACCTAACCGTGGTTTTTTTTTCATTCTTTATACCGTCGTCATAGTGTCATACTAGTTGTTACGAGTATACTACTATCTCTTTATCAACCAGTGTACAGTGCGGTAGTTCACGGCTGTGGCTACCTCTGTGTCGGCAGTCGGCAGGCGGTCCGTCCATCCATAATTGTATTATTATTATAATATATACCACCTAACCGTGGTTTTTTTTTCATTCTTTATACCGTCGTCATAGTGTCATACTAGTTGTTACGAGTATACTACTATCTCTTTATCAACCAGTGTACAGTGCGGTAGTTCACGGCTGTGGCTACCTCTGTGTCGGCAGTCGGCAGGCAGTCCGTCCATCCATAATTGTATTATTATTATAATATATACCACCTAACCGTGGTTTTTTTTTCATTCTTTATACCGTCGTCATAGTGTCATACTAGTTGTTACGAGTATACTACTATCTCTTTATCAACCAGTGTACAGTGCGGTAGTTCACGGCTGTGGCTACCTCTGTGTCGGCAGTCGGCAGGCAGTCCGTCCATCCATAATTGTATTATTATTATAATATATACCACCTAACTGTGGTATTTTTTTTTCTTTCTTTATACCGTCGTCATAGTGTCATACTAGTTGTTACGAGTATACTACTATCTCTTTATCAACCAGTGTACAGTGCGGTAGTTCACGGCTGTGGCTACCTCTGTGTCGGCAGTCGGCAGGCAGTCCGTCCATCCATAATTGTATTATTATTATAATATATACCACCTAACTGTGGTATTTTTTTTTCTTTCTTTATACCGTCGTCATAGTGTCATACTAGTTGTTACGAGTATACTACTATCTCTTTATCAACCAGTGTACAGTGCGGTAGTTCACGGCTGTGGCTACCTCTGTGTCGGCAGTCGGCAGGCAGTCCGTCCATCCATAATTGTATTATTATTATAATATATACCACCTAACCGTGGTTTTTTTTTCATTCTTTATACCGTCGTCATAGTGTCATACTAGTTGTTACGAGTATACTACTATCTCTTTATCAACCAGTGTACAGTGCGGTAGTTCACGGCTGTGGCTACCTCTGTGTCGGCAGTCGGCAGGCAGTCCGTCCATCCATAATTGTATTATTATTATAATATATACCACCTAACCGTGGTTTTTTTTTCATTCTTTATACCGTCGTCATAGTGTCATACTAGTTGTTACGAGTATACTACTATCTCTTTATCAACCAGTGTACAGTGCGGTAGTTCACGCTGTGGCTACCTCTGTGTCGGCAGTCGGCAGGCAGTCCGTCCATCCATAATTGTATTATTATTATAATATATACCACCTAACTGTGGTATTTTTTTTTCTTTCTTTATACCGTCGTCATAGTGTCATACTAGTTGTTACGAGTATACTACTATCTCTTTATCAACCAGTGTACAGTGCGGTAGTTCACGGCTGTGGCTACCTCTGTGTCGGCAGTCGGCAGGCAGTCCGTCCATCCATAATTGTATTATTATTATAATATATACCACCTAACCGTGGTTTTTTTTTCATTCTTTATACCGTCGTCATAGTGTCATACTAGTTGTTACGAGTATACTACTATCTCTTTATCAACCAGTGTACAGTGCGGTAGTTCACTGCTGTGGCTACCTCTGTGTCGGCAGTCGGCAGGCAGTCCGTCCATCCATAATTGTATTATTATTATAATATATACCACCTAACCGTGGTATTTTTTTTTCTTTCTTTATACCGTCGTCATAGTGTCATACTAGTTGTTACGAGTATACTACTATCTCTTTATCAACCAGTGTACAGTGCGGTAGTTCACGGCTGTGGCTACCTCTGTGTCGGCAGTCGGCAGGCAGTCCGTCCATCCATAATTGTATTATTATTATAATATATACCACCTAACTGTGGTATTTTTTTTTCTTTCTTTATACCGTCGTCATAGTGTCATACTAGTTGTTACGAGTATACTACTATCTCTTTATCAACCAGTGTACAGTGCGGTAGTTCACGGCTGTGGCTACCTCTGTGTCGGCAGTCGGCAGGCAGTCCGTCCATCCATAATTGTATTATTATTATAATATATACCACCTAACCGTGGTTTTTTTTTCATTCTTTATACCGTCGTCATAGTGTCATACTAGTTGTTACGAGTATACTACTATCTCTTTATCAACCAGTGTACAGTGCGGTAGTTCACGGCTGTGGCTACCTCTGTGTCGGCAGTCGGCAGGCAGTCCGTCCATCCATAATTGTATTATTATTATAATATATACCACCTAACCGTGGTATTTTTTTTTCTTTCTTTATACCGTCGTCATAGTGTCATACTAGTTGTTACGAGTATACTACTATCTCTTTATCAACCAGTGTACAGTGCGGTAGTTCACGGCTGTGGCTACCTCTGTGTCGGCAGTCGGCAGGCAGTCCGTCCATCCATAATTGTATTATTATTATAATATATACCACCTAACTGTGGTATTTTTTTTTCTTTCTTTATACCGTCGTCATAGTGTCATACTAGTTGTTACGAGTATACTACTATCTCTTTATCAACCAGTGTACAGTGCGGTAGTTCACGGCTGTGGCTACCTCTGTGTCGGCAGTCGGCAGGCAGTCCGTCCATCCATAATTGTATTATTATTATAATATATACCACCTAACCGTGGTTTTTTTTTCATTCTTTATACCGTCGTCATAGTGTCATACTAGTTGTTACGAGTATACTACTATCTCTTTATCAACCAGTGTACAGTGCGGTAGTTCACGGCTGTGGCTACCTCTGTGTCGGCAGTCGGCAGGCAGTCCGTCCATCCATAATTGTATTATTATTATAATATATACCACCTAACTGTGGTATTTTTTTTTCTTTCTTTATACCGTCATCATAGTGTCATACTAGTTGTTACGAGTATACTACTATCTCTTTATCAACCAGTGTACAGTGCGGTAGTTCACGGCTGTGGCTACCTCTGTGTCGGCAGTCGGCAGGCAGTCCGTCCATCCATAATTGTATTATTATTATAATATATACCACCTAACCGTGGTTTTTTTATACCACCTAACCGTGGCAGTCCGTCCATAATTGTATACTAGTATCCAATCCATCCATCTCCATTGTTTACCTGAGGTGCCTTTTAGTTCTGCCTATAAAATATGGAGAACAAAAAAGTTGAGGTTCCAAAATTAGGGAAAGATCAAGATCCACTTCCACCTCGTGCTGAAGCTGCTGCCACTAGTCATGGCCGAGACGATGAAATGCCAGCAACGTCGTCTGCCAAGGCCGATGCCCAATGTCATAGTACAGAGCATGTCAAATCCAAAACACCAAATATCAGAAAAAAAAGGACTCCAAAACCTAAACTAAAATTGTCGGAGGAGAAGCGTAAACTTGCCAATATGCCATTTACCACACGGAGTGGCAAGGAACGGCTGAGGCCCTGGCCTATGTTCATGGCTAGTGGTTCAGCTTCACATGAGGATGGAAGCACTCAGCCTCTCGCTAGAAAAATGAAACGACTCAAGCTGGCAAAAGCACAGCAAAGAACTGTGCGTTCTTCGAAATCCCAAATCCACAAGGAGAGTCCAATTGTGTCGGTTGCGATGCCTGACCTTCCCAACACTGGATGTGAAGAGCATGCGCCTTCCACCATTTGCACGCCCCCTGCAAGTGCTGGAAGGAGCACCCGCAGTCCAGTTCCTGATAGTGAGATTGAAGATGTCAGTGTTGAAGTCCACCAGGATGAGGAGGATATGGGTGTTGCTGGCGCTGGGGAGGAAATTGACAAGGAGGATTCTGATGGTGAGGTGGTTTGTTTAAGTCAGGCACCCGGGGAGACACCTGTTGTCCGTGGGACGAATATGGCCGTTGACATGCCAGGTGAAAATACCAAAAAAATCAGCTCTTCGGTGTGGAGGTATTTCACCAGAAATGCGGACAACAGGTGTCAAGCCGTGTGTTCCCTTTGTCAAGCTGTAATAAGTAGGGGTAAGGACGTTAACCACCTCGGAACATCCTCCCTTATACGTCACCTGCAGCGCATTCATAATAAGTCAGTGACAAGTTCAAAAACTTTGGGTGACAGCGGAAGCACTCCACTGACCAGTAAATCCCTTCCTCTTGTAACCAAGCTCACGCAAACCACCCCACCAACTCCCTCAGTCTCAATTTCCTCCTTCCCCAGGAATGCCAATAGTCCTGCAGGCCATGTCACTGGCAATTCTGACGATTCCTCTCCTGCCTGGGATTCCTCCGATGCATCCTTGCGTGTAACGCCTACTGCTGCTGGCGCTGCTGTTGTTGCTGCTGGGAGTCGATGGTCATCCCAGAGAGGAAGTCGTAAGACCACTTTTACTACTTCCACCAAGCAATTGACTGTCCAACAGTCATTTGCGAGGAAGATTAAATATCACAGCAGTCATCCTACTGCAAAGCGGATAACTGAGGCCTTGACATCCTGGGTGGTGAGAAACGTGGTTCCGGTATCCATCATTACTGCAGAGCCAACTAAAGACTTGTTGGAGGTACTGTGTCCCCGGTACCAAATACCATCTAGGTTCCATTTCTCTAGGGTTGCGATACCGAAAATGTACACAGACCTCAGAAAAAGAGTCACCAGTGTCCTAAAAAATGCAGCTGTACCCAATGTCCACTTAACCACGGACATGTGGACAAGTGGAGCAGGGCAGGGTCAGGACTATATGACTGTGACAGCCCACTGGGTAGATGTATGGACTCCCGCCGCAAGAACAGCAGCGGCGGCACCAGTAGCAGCATCTCGCAAACGCCAACTCGTTCCTAGGCAGGCTACGCTTTGTATCACCGGTTTCCAGAATACGCACACAGCTGAAAACCTCTTACGGCAACTGAGGAAGATCATCGCGGAATGGCTTACCCCAATTGGACTCTCCTGTGGATTTGTGGCATCGGACAACGCCAGCAATATTGTGCGTGCATTACATCTGGGCAAATTCCAGCACGTCCCATGTTTTGCACATACCTTGAATTTGGTGGTGCAGAATTTTTTAAAAAACGACAGGGGCGTGCAAGAGATGCTGTCGGTGGCCAGAAAAATTGCGGGACACTTTCGGCGTACAGGCAGCACGTACAGAAGACTGGAGCACCACCAAAAACGCCTGAACCTGCCCTGCCATCATCTGAAGCAGGAGGTGGTAACGAGGTGGAATTCAACCCTCTATATGCTTCAGAGGTTGGAGGAGCAGCAAAAGGCCATTCAAGCCTATACAACTGACCACGATATAGGAGGTGGAATGCACCTGTCTCAAGCGCAGTGGAGAATGATTTCAACGTTGTGCAAGGTTCTGCAACCTTTTGAACTTGCCACACGTGAAGTCAGTTCAGACACTGCCAGCCTGAGTCAGGTCATTCCCCTCATCAGGCTTTTGCAGAAGAAGCTGGAGACATTGAAGGAGGAGCTAAGACAGAGCGATTCCGCTAGGCATGTGGGACTTGTGGATGGAGCCCTTAATTCGCATAACAAGGATTCACGGGTGGTCAATCTGTTGAAATCAGAGCACTACATTTTGGCCACCGTGCTCGATCCTAGATTTAAAACCTACCTTGGATCTCTCTTTCCGGCGCACACAAGTCTGCTGGGTTTCAAAGACCTGCTGGTGAGAAAATTGTCAAGTCAAGCGGAACGCGACCTGTCAACATCTCCTCCTTCACATTCTCCCGCAACTGGGGGTGCGAGGAAAAGGCTCAGAATTCCGAGCCCACCCGCTGGCGGTGATGCAGGGCAGTCTGGAGCGACTGCTGATGCTGACATCTGGTCCGGACTGAAGGACCTGACAACCATTACGGACATGTCGTCTACTGTCACTGCATATGATTCTATCACCATTGATAGAATGGTGGAGGATTATATGAGTGACCGCATCCAAGTAGGCACGTCACACAGTCCGTACTTATACTGGCAGGAAAAAGAGGCAATTTGGAGGCCCTTGCACAAACTGGCTTTATTCTACCTAAGTTGCCCTCCCACAAGTGTGTACTCCGAAAGAGTGTTTAGTGCCGCCGCTCACCTTGTCAGCAATCGGCGTACGAGGTTACATCCAGAAAATGTGGAGAAGATGATGTTCATTAAAATGAATTATAATCAATTCCTCCGCGGAGACATTGACCAGCAGCAATTGCCTCCACAAAGTACACAGGGAGCTGACATGGTGGATTCCAGTGGGGACGAATTGATAATCTGTGAGGAGGGGGATGTACACGGTGATATATCGGAGGATGATGATGAGGTGGACATCTTGCCTCTGTAGAGCCAGTTTGTGCAAGGAGAGATTAATTGCTTCTTTTTTGGTGGGGGTCCAAACCAACCCGTCATTTCAGTCACAGTCGTGTGGCAGACCCTGTCACTGAAATGATGGGTTGGTTAAAGTGTGCATGTCCTGTTTTGTTTATACAACATAAGGGTGGGTGGGAAGGGCCCAAGGACAATTCCATCTTGCACCTCTTTTTTCTTTTATTTTTCTTTGCGTCATGTGCTGTTTGGGGAGGGTTTTTTGGAAGGGACATCCTGCGTGACACTGCAGTGCCACTCCTAGATGGGCCCGGTGTTTGTGTCGGCCACTAGGGTCGCTTATCTTTCTCACACAGCTACCTCATTGCGCCTCTTTTTTTCTTTGCGTCATGTGCTGTTTGGGGAGGGTTTTTTGGAAGGGACATCCTGCGTGACACTGCAGTGCCACTCCTAGATGGGCCCGGTGTTTGTGTCGGCCACTAGGGTCGCTTATCTTTCTCACACAGTCAGCTACCTCATTGCGCCTCTTTTTTTCTTTGCGTCATGTGCTGTTTGGGGAGGGTTTTTTGGAAGGGACATCCTGCGTGACACTGCAGTGCCACTCCTAGATGGGCCCGGTGTTTGTGTCGGCCACTAGGGTCGCTAATCTTACTCACACAGCTACCTCATTGCGCCTCTTTTTTTCTTTGCGTCATGTGCTGTTTGGGGAGGGTTTTTTGGAAGGGACATCCTGCGTGACACTGCAGTGCCACTCCTAGATGGGCCCGGTGTTTGTGTCGGCCACTAGGGTCGCTTATCTTTCTCACACAGTCAGCTACCTCATTGCGCCTCTTTTTTTCTTTGCGTCATGTGCTGTTTGGGGAGGGTTTTTTGGAAGGGACATCCTGCGTGACACTGCAGTGCCACTCCTAGATGGGCCCGGTGTTTGTGTCGGCCACTAGGGTCGCTTATCTTTCTCACACAGTCAGCTACCTCATTGCGCCTCTTTTTTTCTTTGCGTCATGTGCCGTTTGGGGAGGGTTTTTTGGAAGGGACATCCTGCGTGACACTGCAGTGCCACTCCTAGATGGGCCCGGTGTTTGTGTCGGCCACTAGGGTCGCTAATCTTACTCACACAGCTACCTCATTGCGCCTCTTTTTTTCTTTGCGTCATGTGCTGTTTGGGGAGGGTTTTTTGGAAGGGACATCCTGCGTGACACTGCAGTGCCACTCCTAGATGGGCCCGGTGTTTGTGTCGGCCACTAGGGTCGCTTATCTTACTCACACAGCGACCTCGGTGCAAATTTTAGGACTAAAAATAATATTGTGAGGTGTGATGTGTTCAGAATAGGCTGAAAATGAGTGTAAATTATGTTTTTTGAGGTTAATAATACTTTGGGATCAAAATTACCCCCAAATTTTATGATTTAAGCTGTTTTTTAGGGTTTTTTGAAAAAAACACCCGAATCCAAAACACACCCGAATCCGACAAAAAAAATTCGGTGAGGTTTTGCCAAAACGCGGTCGAACCCAAAACACGGCCGCGGAACCGAACCCAAAACCAAAACACAAAACCCGAAAAATTTCCGGCGCTCATCTCTAATACACACACCTATATCTGTACGTACACTGACATACACACACCAACATCTATACATAAACACGCTGACCCCTAAACGTACACCAACGTACCCACATGTGAATCTATACATACATGTGCTGACACCTGGACATACACTGATGTACCCACACCTAACATCTATACATACACATGCTAACAACTGGACGTATACAGACGTACCCACATTTGCATCCATGCATATATAGATGTAGGTGTGTGTACGTCAGTGTACGTCCAGGTGTCAACGCGTGTATGTATAGATGCAGGTGTGGGTACGTCTGTGTATGTCCAGGTGTCAGAATGTGTATGTATAGATGCAGGTGTGGGAACGTCAGTGTAGGTTCAGGTGTCAGCGCGTGTATGTATAGATGCAGGTGCTTGTATGTCCAGATGTCAGTGCATATATGTATAGATGCAAGTGTGGGTACGTCGGTGTATGTCCATTTGTCAGCGCGTGTATATATAGATGCAGGTGCTTGTATGTTGGTGTATGTCCAGGTGTCAGCATGTGTATGTATAGATGCAGGTGTGGGAATGTTGGTGTATGTCCAGGTGTCAGGGCGTGTATGTATGGATATTAGGTGTGGGTACATCAGTGTATGTCCAGGTGTTAGCGCATGTATGTATAGATGCAGGATAATAATCGCACAGCGTGCCCCCCGCCAACCACAAACCTCCCCCACCCCCCTGTATGACATAAACACCGCTATTCCACTTACACACAATCATTTCAGTTTGCGACCAGGAGCCGGCAATGTATGTGCACCCAAATGAAGCCACTGTACATGCCCTGCAGGCTGCTATGTACTGCACAGGTGCAACAAATTTAAATGCCCTATCTTTAAAATGGGGCATATTTTACTAAATTAAAAAAACCTGTAACTTTCTGTAAAACCTTAACCCCAAAAGGCACTACACTAACATCGGGGTGTAGAGTTGGATGTTGATCCAAGGCACCAACAGGCTAAAGCTTTGACTGTTCCCAGGATGCCTTGCACCGCCTCCTCTATAACCCTGCCCAGTGGCGTAACTAGACCTTTGTGGGCCCCATAGCAAAATTCTGAATGGGCCCACCAGCACTCAACAAGAATGAGTGGCGTTTGGGGTCAGAAAAGTAGAGGGGAAGGGGTCTGACAGAGTAGGGGGCAGGACATGAATGAATAGAAACTGAGGTGTCCATTATATAAAGAAATACAGTATGTGTGTCTATGTGTATATCACACACACACATATAAGGGAAATTCAAATGCCCTCAATTATTGCGCCCATTACACTCTGGTTTAGGTGCACAAAGCACCTAAACCTGAATAAAGTAATGGGCGCGATCGTGAAAAGACACCGTTTGGTTGCCCAAATGGGTCTCTTTGCACACATTTCAGCTTGTTTCCCCTGGGGGTAGCGAGCTGAAATAAACATGTCGCACCCGTTGGCAGCAACATTAGAATAGCTGCTGACGGGCACGATTGAGGGAGGAAAGGGACATTTGAATCCAGCCCATAGATGCAATGTGAATATGTAATTTGTACCTTCCTATCTTAAAATGTATATAGTAGTGTATACACTAGAGGTCTTTCCGAACCCCCTAATCCTAACATTGTAATTTGCTTTAGGGCGCACCTCCAATTAGTCTAGTGTTTCGTATTTTCACATTAAATACTTTCTTGCATTGGTTGGTTAAAGATTAGATCGTATATTTTTCTAGATATAGCTGTGCATAGTCTACAAGGCTACATGCTTCTCCCCTAACTAGAGATGTGCAGCGGGCATTTTTCGTGTTTCATGTTTTGGTTTTGGTTTCGGATCCGCAGTTGTGTTTTGGATACGGACGCGTTTTGGCAAAACCACACTTTCGGGTTTTGGATTCGGGTGATTTTTTTTTAAAACCTCAAACAGCTAAAATCATAGAATTTGGGGGTAATTTTGATCCTATAGTATTAAGCTCAATAACCAATTTCTACTCCTTTCCAGTCTATTCTGAACACCTCACACCTCCCAATATTATTTTTAGTCCTAAAATTTGCACCAAGGTCCCTGGATGACTAAGCTAAGCGACCCAAGTGGGCAGCACAAACACCTGGCCCATCTAGGAGTGGCACTGCAGTGTCAGACAGGATGGCACTTAAAAAAATAGCCCCAAACAGCACATGATGCAAAGATAAATAAAAAAAGAGGCGCAAGATGAAATTGTAGTGTGTCTCTCCTGCTCAGTGTCAGTTCTCAGTAGTATCCTCATCAGTGCTCAGTATCACTGCTCATTGTCTTGTGCTGCATTGTGGTGCTCAGTATACTAGAGTACATTACTAATAGTCCAGTGCTGCATCTTGCTGCTCAGTGTCAGTTCTAGTATCCTCATCAGTGCTCAGTATCACTGCTCATTGTTTTGTGCTGCATTGTGGTGCTCAGTATACTACAGAACATTACTAATAGTCCAGTGCTGCATCTGGCTGCTCTGTGTCAGTTCTAGTAATCTCATCAGTGCTCCGTATCACTGCTCATTGTCTTGTGGTGCTCAGTATACTACAGTACATTACTAATACTCCAGTGTCTTGTGCCGCATATGGCTGCTGTAGGGTGCTGTGGTAGTGTCCTGTCACTGTGCATATGTCATCATTCCAGTCACAGTGACATACCCTCCAACTGTACCTTTTTAATAGGTACAGTACCTTTTTTTCATGGTCTGTACCTATTTTTGGCTCTCCAAACTTCCATTGAAAGTATAGGAAAAGGGGCGTGACCACGCCCCTTTACCTGTGACCACGCCCCTTTTTCTAATTTGTACCGATTTTTGTGTGTAAAATGTTGGAGGGTATGCAGTGATATCTGGTATCTATCTAGTGGTATCTAATTCCAGACATTACCACCGTCTAATTCCAGATATATTACTGGCATATAATTCCACACATTAAAAAATGGAGAACAAAAAGGTGGAGGGTAAAATAAGAATTTACTTACCGATAATTCTATTTCTCGTAGTCCGTAGTGGATGCTGGGGACTCCGTCAGGACCATGGGGAATAGCGGCTCCGCAGGAGACAGGGCACAAAAGTAAAAGCTTTAGGATCAGGTGGTGTGCACTGGCTCCTCCCCCTATGACCCTCCTCCAAGCCTCAGTTAGGATACTGTGCCCGGACGAGCGTACACAATAAGGAAGGATTTTGAATCCCGGGTAAGACTCATACCAGCCACACCAATCACACTGTACAACCTGTGATCTGAACCCAGTTAACAGCATGATAACAGCGGAGCCTCTGAAAAGATGGCTCACAACAATAATAACCCGATTTTTGTAACAATAACTATGTACAAGTATTGCAGACAATCCGCACTTGGGATGGGCGCCCAGCATCCACTACGGACTACGAGAAATAGAATTATCGGTAAGTAAATTCTTATTTTCTCTGACGTCCTAAGTGGATGCTGGGGACTCCGTCAGGACCATGGGGATTATACCAAAGCTCCCAAACGGGCGGGAGAGTGCGGATGACTCTGCAGCACCGAGTGAGAGAACTCCAGGTCCTCCTCAGCCAGGGTGTGCCCCTGACCAAGTAGCAGCTCGGCAAAGTTGTAAAGCCGAGACCCCTCGGGCAGCCGCCCAAGATGAGCCCACCTTCCTTGTGGAATGGGCATTTACATATTTTGGCTGTGGCAGGCCTGCCACAGAATGTGCAAGCTGAATTGTACTACACATCCAACTAGCAATCGTCTGCTTAGAAGCAAGAGCACCCAGTTTGTTGGGTGCATACAGGATAACAGCAAGTCAGTTTTCCTGACTCCAGCCGTCCTGGAAACCTATATTTTCAGGGCCCTGACAACATCTAGCAACTTGGAGTCCTCCAAGTCCCTAGTAGCCGCAGGTACCACAATAAGCTGGTTCAGGTGAAACGCTGACACCACCTTAGGGAGAAACTGGGGACGAGTCCGCAGCTCTGCCCTGTCCGAATGGACAATCAGATATGGGCTTTTGTGAGACAAAGCCGCCAATTCTGACACTCGCCTGGCCGAGGCCAGGGCCAACATCATGGTCACTTTCCATGTGAGATATTTCAAATCCACAGATTTGAGCGGTTTAAACCAATGTGATTTGAGGAATCCCAGAACTACGTTGAGATCCCACAGTGCCACTGGAGGCACAAAAGGGGGTTGTATATGCAGTACTCCCTTGACAAACTTTTGGACTTCAGGAACTGAAGCCAATTCTTTCTGGAAGAAAATCGACAGGGCCGAAATTTGAACCTTAATGGACCCCAATTTGAGGCCCATAGACACTCCTGTTTGCAGGAAATGCAGGAATCGACCAAGTTGAAATTTCTTCGTGGGGCCTTCCTGGCCTCACACCACGCAACATATTTTCGCCACATGTGGTGATAATGTTGTGCGGTCACCTCCTTCCTGGCTTTGACCAGGGTAGGAATGACCTCTTCCGGAATGCCTTTTTCCCTTAGGATCCGGCGTTCAACCGCCATGCCGTCAAACGCAGCCGCGTTAAGTCTTGGAACAGACATGGTACTTGCTGAAGCAAGTCCCTTCTTAGCGGCAGAGGCCATGAGTCCTCTGTGAGCATCTCTTGAAGTTCCGGGTACCAAGTCCTTCTTGGCCAATCCGGAGCCACGAGTATAGTTCTTACTCCTCTACGTCTTATAATTCTCAGTACCTTAGGTATGAGAAGCAGAGGAGGGAACACATACACCGACTGGTACACCCACGGTGTTACCAGAACGTCCACAGCTATTGCCTGAGGGTCTCTTGACCTGGCGCAATACCTGTCCAGTTTTTTGTTCAGGCGGGACGCCATCATGTCCACCTTTGGTCTTTCCCAACGGTTCACAATCATGTGGAAGACTTCCCGATGAAGTCCCCACTCTCCCGGGTGGAGGTCGTGCTGAGGAAATCTGCTTCCCAGTTGTCCACTCCCGGAATGAACACTGCTGACAGTGCTATCACATGATTTTCCGCCCAGCGAAGAATCCTTGCAGTTTCTGCCATTGTCCTCCTGCTTCTTGTGCCGCCCTGTCTGTTTACGTGGGCGACTGCCGTGATGTTGTCCCACTGGATCAATACCGGCTGACCTTGAAGCAGAGGTCTTGCTAAGCTTAGAGCATTGTAAATTGCTCTTAGCTCCAGTATATTTATGTGGAGAGAAGTCTCCAGACTTGATCACACTCCCTGGAAATTTTTTCCTTGTGTGACTGCTCCCCAGCCTTTCAGGCTGGCATCCGTGGTCACCAGGACCCAGTCCTGAATGCCGAATCTGTGGCCCTTTAGTAGATGAGCACTCTGCAGCCACCACAGAAGAGACACCCTTGTCCTTGGAGACAGGGTTATCCGTTGATGCATCTGAAGATGCGATCCGGACCATTTTTCCAGCAGATCCCACTGAAAAGTTCTTGCGTGAAATCTGCCGAATGGAATCGCTTCGTAAGAAGCCACCATTTTCCCCAGGACCCTTGTGCAATGATGCACTGACACTTTTCCTGGTTTTAGGAGGTTCCTGACTAGCTCGGATAACTCCCTGGCTTTCTCCTCCGGGAGAAACACCTTTTTCTGGACTGTGTCCAGAATCATCCCTAGGAACAGCAGACGTGTCGTCGGAGACAGCTGCGATTTTGGAATATTTAGAATCCACCCGTGCTGTCGTAGAACTACTTGAGATAGTGCTACTCCGACCTCCAACTGTTCTCTGGACCTTGCCCTTATCAGGAGATCGTCCAAGTAAGGGATAATTAAGACGCCTTTTCTTTGAAGAAGAATCATCATTTCGGCCATTACCTTGGTAAAGACCCGGGGTGCCGTGGACAATCCAAACGGCAGCGTCTGAAACTGATAGTGACAGTTTTGTACCACGAACCTGAGGTACCCTTGGTGAGAAGGGCAAATTGGGACATGGAGGTAAGCATCCTTGATGTCCAGGGACACCATATAGTCCCCTTCTTCCTGGTTCGCTATCACTGCTCTGAGTGACTCCATCTTGATTTGAACCTTTGTATGTAAGCGTTCAAATATTTCAGATTTAGAATAGGTCTCACCGAGCCGTCTGGCTTCAGTACCACAATATAGTGTGGAATAATACCCCTTTCCTTGTTGTAGGAGGGGTACTTTGATTATCACCTGCTGGGAATACAGCTTGTGAATTGTTTCCAATACTGCCTCCCTGTCGGAGGGAGACGTTGGTAAAGCAAACTTCAGGAACCTGCGAGGGGGAGACGTCTCGAATTTCCAATCTGTACCCCTGGGATACTACTTGTAGGATCCAGGGGTCCACTTGCGAGTGAGCCCACTGCGTGTTGAAACTCTTGAGACGACCCCCCACCGCACCTGTTTGTACGGCCCCAGCGTCATGCTGAGGACTTGGCAGAAGCGGTGGAAGGCTTCTGTTCCTGGGAATGGGCTGCCTGCTGCAGTCTTCTTCCCTTACCTCTATCCCTGGGTAGATATGACTGGCCTTTTGCCCGCTTGCCCTTATGGGGATGAAAGGACTGAGGCTGAAAAGACTATGTCTTTTTCTGCTGAGATGTGACTTGGGGTAAAAAAGGTGGATTTTCCAGCTGTTGCCGTGGCCACCAGGTCCGATGGACCGACCCCAAATAACTCCTCCCCTTTATACGGCAATACTTCCATGTGCCGTTTGGAATCTGCATCACCTGACCACTGTCGTGTCCATAAACATCTTCTGGCAGATATGGACATCGCACTTACTCTTGATGCCAGAGTGCAATTATCCCTCTGTGCATCTCGCATATATAGAAATGCATCCTTTAAATGCTCTATAGTCAATAAAATACTGTCCCTGTCAAGGGTATCAATATTTCCAGTCAGGGAATCCGACCAAGCCACCCCAGCGCTGCCCATCCAGGCTGAGGCGATCGCTGGTCGCAGTATAACACCAGTATGTGTGTATATACTTTTTAGGATATTTTCCAGCCTCCTATCAGTTGGCTCCTTGAGGGCGGCCGTATCTGGAGACGGTAACGCCACTTGTTTTGATAAGCGTGTGAGCGCCTTATCCACCCTAAGGGGTGTTTCCCAACGCGCCATAACTTCTGGCGGGAAAGGGTATACCGCCAATAATTTTCTATCGGGGGAAACCCACGCATCATCACACACTTCATTTAATTTATCTGATTCAGGAAAAACCACATGTAGTTTTTTCACACTCCACATAATACCCTTTTTTGTGGTACTTGTAGTATCAGAAATATGTAACATCTCCTTCATTGCCCTTAACAAGTAACGTGTGGCCCTAAAGGAAAATACGTTTGTTTCTTCACCGTCGACACTGGAGTCAGTGTCCGTGTCTGTGTCTGTGTCGACCGACTGAGGTAAAAGGACGTTTTAACGCCCCTGACGGTGTTTGAGACGCCTGGACAGGTACTAATTGGTTTGCCGGCCGTCTCATGTCGTCAACCGACCTTGCAGCGTGTTGACATTATCACGTAATTCCTTAAATAAGCCATCCATTCCGGTGTCGACTCCCTAGAGAGTGACATCACCATTACAGGCAATTGCTCCGCCTCCTCACCAACATCGTCCTCATACATGTCGACACACACGTACCGACACACAGCACACACACAGGGAATGCTCTGATAGAGGACAGGACCCCACTAGCCCTTTGGGGAGACAGAGGGAGAGTTTGCCAGCACACACCAAAAACGCTATAATTAATACAGGGACAACCTTTATATAAGTGTTTTTCCCTTATAGCATTTTAATATATATAGTCATATCGCCAAATAAGTGCCCCCCCTCTCTGTTTTAACCCTGTTTCTGTAGTGCAGTGCAGGGGAGAGCCTGGGAGCCTTCCCACCAGCATTTCTGTGAGGGAAAATGGCGCTGTGTGCTGAGGAGAATAGGCCCCGCCCCCTTTTCGGCGGGCTTCTTCTCCCGTTTTTCTGAGACCTGGCAGGGGTTAAATACATCCATATAGCCCCCAGGGGCTATATGTGATGTATTTTTAGCCAGAATAAGGTACTATCATTGCTGCCCAGGGCGCCCCCCCCAGCGCCCTGCACCCTCAGTGACCGCTGCTATGAAGTGTGCTGACAACAATGGCGCACAGCTGCAGTGCTGTGCGCTACCTTATGAAGACTGAAAAGTCTTCTGCCGCCGGTTTCTGGACCTCTTCACTTTTCGGCATCTGCAAGGGGGTCGGCGGCGCGGCTCCGGGACGAACCCCAGGGTGATACCTGTGTTCCGACTCCCTCTGGAGCTAATGGTGTCCAGTAGCCTAAGAAGCCAATCCATCCTGCATGCAGGTGAGTTCACTTCTCTCCCCTAAGTCCCTCGATGCAGTGAGCCTGTTGCCAGCAGGACTCACTGAAAATAAAAAAAACCTAACAAAACTTTTACTCTAAGCAGCTCTTTAGGAGAGCCACCTAGATTGCACCCTTCTCGGCCGGGCACAAAAATCTAACTGAGGCTTGGAGGAGGGTCATAGGGGGAGGAGCCAGTGCACACCACCTGATCCTAAAGCTTTTACTTTTGTGCCCTGTCTCCTGTGGAGCCGCTATTCCCCATGGTCCTGACGGAGTCCCCAGCATCCACTTAGGACGTCAGAGAAAATAGGGAAAGATCAAGATCCACTTCCACCTAGTGCTGAAGCTGCTGCCACTAGTCAAGGCAGAGACAATTCAATGCCATCAACATTATGTAATGATTATACGATACATTATATATCATATCATTGTATGGTTGTAAAATACAACTTAAAAACTTTAATGAATAAATACATAAAGTAGCTTTTATGTAACCTTTTTAAACCTATTAGCAAAGACCGAATCTCATCGTGTGTGTATAGGCCTTTAGTTCAACAACAGCATGGGACCAGTTAGTGTGTTTTGACCACTGCACAGCACCTGGTGTTATATAGTAAGCACCACTATGGCATAGTATACAGCATTATGGGCCTGATATGAGTGTGACCAGCGGTGATGTGGAATGCAGTAGGAGGTGCACCACTTCTATATTCACCATGCAGTATATTGTGTGAATATAGAAGTGTTGGCTGTGTTATGTATTAGAGTAATTATTGCAGCTCCCAGCTAAAATTGCAACAATGTAATTTCGTGACAAGCTGCAGAGATTAACCCTTTCTGTGGCTGCTGCACAACCTCTATTCATATCGCTGAATTCAATTAGGGAGATGTTCTCACCCCGCGAGCAAGCGCAGGTATATGCCACACTTATGGTAACATTGGATTTGCAGATATTTTCTTGCAGGGGTGTTTCTAAACAATTTGGCTTCAAATGCGTGCCCCCCGCCACCATTGGCATTAAAAATTGTGCCCCTCCCCCATATATATATATATATAAAAAACTATATTTGCGTGAGCGCTCCGGACGGGATGGGGGGGCGTGACCTCGCAAAAATGGGTATGGTCTCCATAAAATGGGCGTAGCCTTGCAGGCAAAGACTACCTTACACCCCAGTTCTTGACCCTGCACCAACAGACCTCGGCCACCACAGGGAAAAAAGTACAGTAATTTCCACCATGTTAAGCCCCACACATTAATGCCCTTTGGAACATATTATGTCACTCACCACAATATCTGTGATACACTATGCCCTACAGTAAAGCTTCTAATTACTTTTACAAAAACTGCTCAATGCCAAGAGTTTCACGTGCTGGGTGTCATGCTCATTGCCAGGGGTTTCACTCTCTGGGTGTCATGCTCATTGCCAGGGGGAACGCAGTAGGAGGTGTTATATAGTAAGCACCACTATGGCATAGTATATAGCATTATATATATTGTGAGCACTGGTGATGTTGAGTGCAGTAGAGCTGCTGCTGGGTAATTACAATTGACTACAACCACCAATATATTCTGCTGCACTATATATATGCAAAGCTAATTCTGCTGGGTAATTACAACTGACTACAACCACCAATTTATTCTGCTGCACTATATCTATATTTGCAAAGCTAATTCTGCTGGGTAATTACAATTGACTACAACCACCAATATATTCTGCTGCACTATATCTATATATGCAAAGCTAATTCTGCTGAGTAATTACAATTGACTACAACCACCAATATATTCTGCTGCACTATATCTATATATGCAAAGCTAATTCTGCTGGGTAATGCAAATTGAAACATTATTGCATAGTATGTGATTTTGAAGTACTTTTTTAAAGTTTTGAATGATATAGACCCAGTTTAATCTTTGTGGAATGCCTGGTTGTTGTTTTTAAGGTAATTTATTGCCTGGCATTTGAGGGGGTGGGGTGTGGTTACAGATTTCAATTATTGGTTTCACTTGTAATAGTCTTCTACTTAAGTCCAATGGTGTAGGCTGTGCAAAGCCGTTTGGCTGTGCATTTATTGATCTAAGCGTGCATTTTTATCAAAGCGTGATAAAATTGACACATAACAGCAGCGTTCAATCAGCGTTAATTTATCTTCAGCTGATATTGATTGTGAATTGACGTTTCTTCTCTTCTTGTCACCTACAGGTAATTACAATTGACTACAACCACCAATATATTCTGCTGCACTATATCTATATATGCAAAGCTAATTCTGCTGGGTTATGCAAATTGAAACATTATTGCATAGTATGTGATTTTGAAGTACTTTTTTAAAGTTTTGAATGATATAGACCCAGTTTAATCTTTGTGGAATGCCTGGTTGTTGTTTTTACGGTAATTTATTGCCTGGCATTTGAGGGGGTGGGGTGTGGTTACAGATTTCAATTATTGGTTTCACTTGTGATAGTCTTCTACTTAAGTCCAATGGTGTAGGCTGTGCAAAGCCATTTGGCTGTGCATTTATTGATCTAAGCGTGCATTTTTATCAAAGCGTGATAAAATTGACACATAACAGCAGTGTTCAATCAGCGTTCAATCGAAGTGAAAAAGAAGGAAAACAGAAGCACACCAATCTAACAAAACAAAGAAAACTGAAGAACTAATGACAAATGTGAGTCACTTACTCCTCAGATCACTCACCTCCTGATTGTTGCATCTGATTACATAGCACAGAACTACCTTACTTGGACATTTCATAAACCATCCATTTCACCTACAAATGCCTGTATCTGTATTATTGTAATTTTGTTTTTTAAGCACAGCTGCACCAATGCAATTTTACCTGCAAACACTTAAAACTAGAGATGAGCGGGTTCGGTTTCTCTGAAACCGAACCCGCACGAACTTCATGTTTTTTTCACGGGTCCGAGCAGACTCGGATCCTCCCGCATTGCTCGGTTAACCCGAGCGCGCCCGAACGTCATCATGACGCTGTCGGATTCTCGCGAGACTCGGATTCTATATAAGGAGCCGCGCGTCGCCGCCATTTTCACACGTGCATTGAGATTGATAGGGAGAGGACGTGGCTGGCGTCCTCTCCATTAGAAATTAGATTAGAAGAGAGAGAGAGATTGTGCAGAGTCAGACAGAGTTTACCACAGTGACCAGTGCAGTTGTTGTTAGTTAACTTTTATTTATTTTAATATAATATATCCGTTCTCTGCTATATCCGTTCTCTGCCTGAAAAAAAACGATACACAGCAGCAGCCAGTCACACAGTGTGACTCAGTCTGTGTGCACTCAGCTCAGCCCAGTGTGCTGCACATCAATGTATAAAAGGCAAAGCTTATAATAATTGTGGGGGAGACTGGGGAGCACTGCAGGTTGTTATAGCAGGAGCCCCCAGGAGTACATAATATTATATTAATTTAAAATTAAACAGTGCACACTTTTGCTGCAGGAGTGCCACTGCCAGTGTGACTAGTGGTGACCAGTGCCTGACCACCAGTATAGTAGTATATTGTTGTATGTATTGTATACTATCTCTTTATCAACCAGTCTATATTAGCAGCAGACACAGTACAGTGCGGTAGTTCACGGCTGTGGCTACCTCTGTGTCGGCAGTCGGAACTCGGCAGGCAGTCCGTCCATCCATAATTGTATTACAATATATACCACCTAACCGTGGTATTTTTTTTTCTTTCTTTATACCGTCGTCATAGTGTCATACTAGTTGTTACGAGTATACTACTATCTCTTTATCAACCAGTGTACAGTGCGGTAGTTCACGGCTGTGGCTACCTCTGTGTCGGCAGTCGGCAGGCAGTCCGTCCATCCATAATTGTATTATTATTATAATATATACCACCTAACCGTGGTTTTTTTTTCATTCTTTATACCGTCGTCATAGTGTCATACTAGTTGTTACGAGTATACTACTATCTCTTTATCAACCAGTGTACAGTGCGGTAGTTCACGGCTGTGGCTACCTCTGTGTCGGCAGTCGGCAGGCAGTCCGTCCATCCATAATTGTATTATTATTATAATATATACCACCTAACCGTGTTTTTTTTTTCATTCTTTATACCGTCGTCATAGTGTCATACTAGTTGTTACGAGTATACTACTATCTCTTTATCAACCAGTGTACAGTGCGGTAGTTCACGGCTGTGGCTACCTCTGTGTCGGCAGTCGGCAGGCAGTCCGTCCATCCATAATTGTATTATTATTATAATATATACCACCTAACCGTGGTTTTTTTTTCATTCTTTATACCGTCGTCATAGTGTCATACTAGTTGTTACGAGTATACTACTATCTCTTTATCAACCAGTGTACAGTGCGGTAGTTCACGGCTGTGGCTACCTCTGTGTCGGCAGTCGGCAGGCAGTCCGTCCATCCATAATTGTATTATTATTATAATATATACCACCTAACCGTGGTTTTTTTTTCATTCTTTATACCGTCGTCATAGTGTCATACTAGTTGTTACGAGTATACTACTATCTCTTTATCAACCAGTGTACAGTGCGGTAGTTCACGGCTGTGGCTACCTCTGTGTCGGCAGTCGGCAGGCAGTCCGTCCATCCATAATTGTATTATTATTATAATATATACCACCTAACCGTGGTTTTTTTTTCATTCTTTATACCGTCGTCATAGTGTCATACTAGTTGTTACGAGTATACTACTATCTCTTTATCAACCAGTGTACAGTGCGGTAGTTCACGGCTGTGGCTACCTCTGTGTCGGCAGTCGGCAGGCAGTCCGTCCATCCATAATTGTATTATTATTATAATATATACCACCTAACTGTGGTATTTTTTTTTCTTTCTTTATACCGTCGTCATAGTGTCATACTAGTTGTTACGAGTATACTACTATCTCTTTATCAACCAGTGTACAGTGCGGTAGTTCACGGCTGTGGCTACCTCTGTGTCGGCAGTCGGCAGGCAGTCCGTCCATCCATAATTGTATTATTATTATAATATATACCACCTAACCGTGTTTTTTTTTTCATTCTTTATACCGTCATAGTGTCATACTAGTTGTTACGAGTATACTACTATCTCTTTATCAACCAGTGTACAGTGCGGTAGTTCACGGCTGTGGCTACCTCTGTGTCGGCAGTCGGCAGGCAGTCCGTCCATCCATAATTGTATTATTATTATAATATATACCACCTAACCGTGGTTTTTTTTTCATTCTTTATACCGTCGTCATAGTGTCATACTAGTTGTTACGAGTATACTACTATCTCTTTATCAACCAGTGTACAGTGCGGTAGTTCACGGCTGTGGCTACCTCTGTGTCGGCAGTCGGCAGGCAGTCCGTCCATCCATAATTGTATTATTATTATAATATATACCACCTAACCGTGGTTTTTTTATACCACCTAACCGTGGCAGTCCGTCCATAATTGTATACTAGTATCCAATCCATCCATCTCCATTGTTTACCTGAGGTGCCTTTTAGTTCTGCCTATAAAATATGGAGAACAAAAAAGTTGAGGTTCCAAAATTAGGGAAAGATCAAGATCCACTTCCACCTCGTGCTGAAGCTGCTGCCACTAGTCATGGCCGAGACGATGAAATGCCAGCAACGTCGTCTGCCAAGGCCGATGCCCAATGTCATAGTACAGAGCATGTCAAATCCAAAACACCAAATATCAGAAAAAAAAGGACTCCAAAACCTAAAATAAAATTGTCGGAGGAGAAGCGTAAACTTGCCAATATGCCATTTACCACACGGAGTGGCAAGGAACGGCTGAGGCCCTGGCCTATGTTCATGGCTAGTGGTTCAGCTTCACATGAGGATGGAAGCACTCAGCCTCTCGCTAGAAAACTGAAAAGACTCAAGCTGGCAAAAGCACCGCAAAGAACTGTGCGTTCTTTGAAATCCCAAATCCACAAGGAGAGTCCAATTGTGTCGTTTGCGATGCCTGACCTTCCCAACACTGGACGTGAAGAGCATGCGCCTTCCACTATTTGCATGCCCCCTGCAAGTGCTGGAAGGAGCACCCGCAGTCCAGTTCCTGATAGTCAGATTGAAGATGTCAGTGTTGAAGTACACCAGGATGAGGAGGATATGGGTGTTGCTGGCGCTGGGGAGGAAATTGACCAGGAGGATTCTGATGGTGAGGTGGTTTGTTTAAGTCAGGCACCCGGGGAGACACCTGTTGTCCGTGGGAGGAATATGGCCGTTGACATGCCAGGTGAAAATACCAAAAAAATCAGCTCTTCGGTGTGGAGGTATTTCACCAGAAATGCGGACAACAGGTGTCAAGCCGTGTGTTCCCTTTGTCAAGCTGTAATAAGTAGGGGTAAGGACGTTAACCACCTCGGAACATCCTCCCTTATACGTCACCTGCAGCGCATTCATAATAAGTCAGTGACAAGTTCAAAAACTTTGGGTGACAGCGGAAGCAGTCCACTGACCAGTAAATCCCTTCCTATTGTAACCAAGCTCACGCAAACCACCCCACCAACTCCCTCAGTGTCAATTTCCTCCTTCCCCAGGAATGCCAATAGTCCTGCAGGCCATGTCACTGGCAAGTCTGACGAGTCCTCTCCTGCCTGGGATTCCTCCGATGCATCCTTGCGTGTAACGCCTACTGCTGCTGGCGCTGCTGTTGTTGCCGCTGGGAGTCGATGGTCATCCCAGAGGGGAAGTCTTAAGCCCACTTGTACTACTTCCAGTAAGCAATTGACTGTTCAACAGTCCTTTGCGAGGAAGATGAAATATCACAGCAGTCATCCTACTGCAAAGCGGATAACTGAGTCCTTGACAACTATGTTGGTGTTAGACGTGCGTCCGGTATCCGCCGTTAGTTCACAGGGAACTAGACAATTTATTGAGGCAGTGTGCCCCCGTTACCAAATACCATCTAGGTTCCACTTCTCTAGGCAGGCGATACCGAGAATGTACACGGACGTCAGAAAAAGACTCACCAGTGTCCTAAAAAATGCAGTTGTACCCAATGTCCACTTAACCACGGACATGTGGACAAGTGGAGCAGGGCAGGGTCAGGACTATATGACTGTGACAGCCCACTGGGTAGATGTATGGACTCCCGCCGCAAGAACAGCAGCGGCGGCACCAGTAGCAGCATCTCGCAAACGCCAACTCTTTCCTAGGCAGGCTACGCTTTGTATCACCGCTTTCCAGAATACGCACACAGCTGAAAACCTCTTACGGCAACTGAGGAAGATCATCGCGGAATGGCTTACCCCAATTGGACTCTCCTGTGGATTTGTGGCATCGGACAACGCCAGCAATATTGTGTGTGCATTAAATATGGGCAAATTCCAGCACGTCCCATGTTTTGCACATACCTTGAATTTGGTGGTGCAGAATTTTTTTAAAAACGACAGGGGCGTGCAAGAGATGCTGTCGGTGGCCAGAAAAATTGCGGGACACTTTCGGCGTACAGGCACCACGTACAGAAGACTGGAGCACCACCAAAAACTACTGAACCTGCCCTGCCATCATCTGAAGCAAGAAGTGGTAACGAGGTGGAATTCAACCCTCTATATGCTTCAGAGGTTGGAGGAGCAGCAAAAGGCCATTCAAGCCTATACAATTGAGCACGATATAGGAGATGGAATGCACCTGTCTCAAGTGCAGTGGAGAATGATTTCAACGTTGTGCAAGGTTCTGATGCCCTTTGAACTTGCCACACGTGAAGTCAGTTCAGACACTGCCAGCCTGAGTCAGGTCATTCCCCTCATCAGGCTTTTGCAGAAGAAGCTGGAGGCATTGAAGAAGGAGCTAACACGGAGCGATTCCGCTAGGCATGTGGGACTTGTGGATGCAGCCCTTAATTCGCTTAACAAGGATTCACGGGTGGTCAATCTGTTGAAATCAGAGCACTACATTTTGGCCACCGTGCTCGATCCTAGATTTAAAGCCTACCTTGGATCTCTCTTTCCGGCAGACACAGGTCTGCTGGGGTTGAAAGACCTGCTGGTGACAAAATTGTCAAGTCAAGCGGAACGCGACCTGTCAACATCTCCTCCTTCACATTCTCCCGCAACTGGGGGTGCGAGGAAAAGGCTCAGAATTCCGAGCCCACCCGCTGGCGGTGATGCAGGGCAGTCTGGAGCGACTGCTGATGCTGACATCTGGTCCGGACTGAAGGACCTGACAACGATTACGGACATGTCGTCTACTGTCACTGCATATGATTCTCTCAACATTGATAGAATGGTGGAGGATTATATGAGTGACCGCATCCAAGTAGGCACGTCACACAGTCCGTACTTATACTGGCAGGAAAAAGAGGCAATTTGGAGGCCCTTGCACAAACTGGCTTTATTCTACCTAAGTTGCCCTCCCACAAGTGTGTACTCCGAAAGAGTGTTTAGTGCCGCCGCTCACCTTGTCAGCAATCGGCGTACGAGGTTACATCCAGAAAATGTGGAGAAGATGATGTTCATTAAAATGAATTATAATCAATTCCTCCGCGGAGACATTGACCAGCAGCAATTGCCTCCACAAAGTACACAGGGAGCTGAGATGGTGGATTCCAGTGGGGACGAATTGATAATCTGTGAGGAGGGGGATGTACACGGTGATATATCGGAGGGTGAAGATGAGGTGGACATCTTGCCTCTGTAGAGCCAGTTTGTGCAAGGAGAGATTAATTGCTTCTTTTTTGGGGGGGGTCCAAACCAACCCGTCATATCAGTCACAGTCGTGTGGCAGACCCTGTCACTGAAATGATGGGTTGGTTAAAGTGTGCATGTCCTGTTTTGTTTATACAACATAAGGGTGGGTGGGAGGGCCCAAGGATAATTCCATCTTGCACCTCTTTTTTCTTTTCTTTTTCTTTGCATCATGTGCTGATTGGGGAGGGTTTTTTGGAAGGGACATCCTGCGTGACACTGCAGTGCCACTCCTAGATGGGCCCGGTGTTTGTGTCGGCCACTAGGGTCGCTAATCTTACTCACACAGCTACCTCATTGCGCCTCTTTTTTTCTTTGCGTCATGTGCTGTTTGGGGAGGGTTTTTTGGAAGGGACATCCTGCGTGACACTGCAGTGCCACTCCTAGATGTGCCCGGTGTTTGTGTCGGCCACTAGGGTCGCTAATCTTACTCACACAGTCAGCTACCTCATTGCGCCTCTTTTTTTCTTTGCGTCATGTGCTGTTTGGGGAGGGTTTTTTGGAAGGGCCATCCTGCGTGACACTGCAGTGCCACTCCTAGATGGGCCCGGTGTTTGTGTCGGCCACTAGGGTCGCTAATCTTACTCACACAGCTACCTCATTGCGCCTCTTTTTTTCTTTGCGTCATGTGCTGTTTGGGGAGGGTTTTTTGGAAGGGACATCCTGCGTGACACTGCAGTGCCACTCCTAGATGGGCCCGGTGTTTGTGTCGGCCACTAGGGTCGCTTATCTTTCTCACACAGCTACCTCATTGCGCCTCTTTTTTTCTTTGCGTCATGTGCTGTTTGGGGAGGGTTTTTTGGAAGGGACATCCTGCGTGACACTGCAGTGCCACTCCTAGATGGGCCCGGTGTTTGTGTCGGCCACTAGGGTCGCTTATCTTTCTCACACAGTCAGCTACCTCATTGCGCCTCTTTTTTTCTTTGCGTCATGTGCTGTTTGGGGAGGGTTTTTTGGAAGGGACATCCTGCGTGACACTGCAGTGCCACTCCTAGATGGGCCCGGTGTTTGTGTCGGCCACTAGGGTCGCTTATCTTACTCACACAGCGACCTCGGTGCAAATTTTAGGACTAAAAATAATATTGTGAGGTGTGATGTGTTCAGAATAGGCTGAAAATGAGTGTAAATTATGTTTTTTGAGGTTAATAATACTTTGGGATCAAAATTACCCCCAAATTCTATGATTTAAGCTGTTTTTTAGGGTTTTTTGAAAAAAACACCCGAATCCAAAACACACCCGAATCCGACAAAAATAATTCGGTGAGGTTTTGCCAAAACGCGTTCGAACCCAAAACACGGCCGCGGAACCGAACCCAAAACCAAAACACAAAACCCGAAAAATTTCAGGCGCTCATCTCTACTTAAAACATCTAACATAATTACCATTGCTTCTTAAACCTCTCACAAGCCTTTCATTTCTTACACTCCAAATACTTTTCTGCACCCACTTTATCTACGCTTTTGACTCATTTCATACTAAATCTACACCCCTTGAGCCTACACTGCTTTTCTCACCTGCATTTCTGCAATTCTTCTGCTCGGATTGCCTTACAGTCTCCTCTCCTACTTCCACTTTCCCTCAACCTATTTACCTACTTAACACTATGTCAAGGTTTTCTTATACTCCCCACATCACTCAGTGTCTACCTAATAATGTATCTTTAGCCTTCCCCCCTAGTCTCCTCCACCTCCTCCTCTCTCCCCTCCTCTGTCTCCCCTCCATCCCTCTGTTTTCTTCCCCCACCTTTCCTGTTACCCCACTTTCATTCACCTCTGCCCCATGGTCCTGCTACCCCACAACTCAGCCCTGCTCCCTCTCTCCCTTCCCTGTCACCTCCCCACACCCCCATCCACATCACACTGACCTCCCTCCCTGCCCACCTCCTGCAGTTTCCCCTCCTAGCTCAGGCACCCGTACCAACACTACTCTCTCATCATCCCTGCCCTCAAAGTTAATCCCACCTCATCGCTACAGCAACCCTGAAAATCTAATTCACATCTCTCCCACAAACTCATACCCCCTATCCTGTGCCCTCTGGAATGCCAGATCTGTTTATAACAAACTGGTCCCCACTCATGACCTTTTCATTTCCAACTCCCTACACCTACTAGCCATTACTGAAACTTGGATTACGCCCTCTGACACTACTTCTGCTGCTGCTCTCTCTGCTGGGGGCCTTACATTCACACACACACCCCGACCTGGGGGTCGCCATGGGGGTGGTGTTGGGGTCCTTTTACCTTCTAGTTACTCCTACCAACTCATACCACCAGAACCATCCCTTATATTCTCTACATTTGAGGTCCACGCCATATGCCTCTTCCAACCAGTCCATCTTAGAGTAGCTGTCATTTACCGCCCCCCTGGCACTGCTTCCAAATTAATCGACAACTTTGCTTCCTGGCTTCCTCACTTCCTCTCTTCTGACATTCCCACCATTATCCTAGGCGATTTCAACATCCCTATTGACATCCCCACACAATCCCCTGCCTCTAAACTCCTTAACCTCACCTCTTCACTTGGTCTCTCCCAGTGGACCTCCTCACCCTCCCATGTGAATGGGAGCTCACTGGATCTGGTCTTCACTCACCGCTGTGATATTTCTGATTTTTCCAACTCCCCATTTCCCCTCTCTGACCACCACCTGCTCTCCTTCAACCTATCTCTCTCGACTTCCCCATCTCTACCTCCTAAGGCTACCATCACTAAGCGTAACATTGAAGCTATTGACACCACATTCCTTTCCTCCCTGTTTGACTCACTTCTCTCTCCTATTCTCTCTCTCTCATGCCCTGAACAAGCCACTTCCACATACAATGCTTCCCTTACTTCTGCTCTTGACTCTGTTGCTCCACCAACCACTATTCACCCTCACAAATTAACACCTCAACCCTGGCACACCAAATGCACCAGATATCTGCAAAAATGCTCACGTACGGCTGAGCGACACTGGAGGAAATCACGCTCTAAGGCAGACTTCCTCCATTTCAAACTTATGCTCTCATCCTTCAGTGCTGCCCTTTCTCTTGCTAAACAGTCATACTTAAAGAACCTCATCTCCTCCCAGTCTTCCAACCCCCGGCGCCTCTTTGCCACTCTCAACTCACTCCTCTGCCCACCTCCACCTCGTCTCCCTTCCTCACTCTCTGCTCTTGACTTTGCCACTTACTTCACATCCAAAATTGACTCCATACGTCAGGACATCACATCACACCAGACTATCAGTAACCAGCCTTCTCACAACCCTTACGAACCCTCCCCATCCCTCGCACCAACTCTGTCATCTTTCTCCCATGCATCTGGAGAGGAAGTCATGGCCCTCATTCGTTCCTGTCCCCTCACCACCTCCCCACTTGACCCAATCCCCTCCTGCCTCCTTTGCCACCTCTCTTCTTCTGCTTTTTCCCATCTTTCCCACCTTCTCAATCTCTCCCTCTCATCAGGCACTGTCCCCTCTGCCTTCAAGCACGCTCTCATCTCTCCTATTCTTAAAAAACCTACCCTTGATCCAAACACTCTCTCCAACTACCGACCCATCTCTCTCCTCCCTTTTGCCTCCAAACTCCTTGAGCGTATTGTCTACAACCGCCTTACTTCCTTTCTTTCCTCACACTCACTGCTTGACCCATTCCAGTCTGGCTTCCGTCCTCTCCACTCCACTAAAACTGCCCTTACAAAAGTATGCAATGACCTCCATGCTGCTAAATCTAAGGGACACTACTCTCTACTTATTCTACTTGATCTCTCTGCTGCTTTTGACACTGTGGACCATCCTCTCCTACTGCAAATCCTTCACTCCATTGGTCTGCGTAACACAGCCCTCTCTTGGTTGTCGTCCTACCTTTCTGACCGTTCATTCTCTGTCTCCTCTCATGACTCCACCTCCCCCTCACTTCCACTAACTGTAGGGGTACCCCAAGGTTCTGTCCTTGGTCCTCTTCTCTTCTCTCTCTATACGTCCTCACTAAGTAAGCTCATTAGTTCTTTTGGTTTCCAATATCATCTCTATGCTGATGACACTCAAATCTATCTTTCCTCTCCAGACCTCTCCCCTACTCTCCTCACTCGTATCTCCAACTGTCTCTCTGCTATCTCTTCCTGGATGTCCCAGCTCTTTCTTAAACTTAACATGTCTAAGACCGAGCTGATCATCTTCCCTCCCTCCCGCATAACCTCACCTCCTACAATCTCATTATCTATTGATGGCACTACTATCTCCTCTACCCCCCAAGTGCGCTGTCTTGGAGTAATCCTTGACTCCTCCCTCTCCTTCAAACCACACATTCAGCACCTCTCACAAACCTGCCGTTTTCATCTAAAAAATATTTCCAGGATCAGACCCTTTCTGACCCAGGATGCTACTAAGACTCTTATCCACTCACTGGTCATCTCCAGACTGGACTGCTGTAATCTCTTCCTGACTGGCATTCCTGACAAATACCTCTCTCCACTCCAATCTATCCTCAATGCTGCTTCCCGGCTCATTTTCCTCACCAAACGCACTACGTCCACCTCTCCTCTCTTACTAGTCCTTCACTGGCTCCCCTTCCCTTTCAGAATCCATTTCAAGCTTCTCACACTTGCTTACAAAGCCCTCACCCACTCCTCTCCCATCTACATCTCTGATCTTATCTCGCTTTACACTCCCACCCGTCCTCTTCGCTCTGCTAATGCACACCGACTCCTGCCTACGGATTACTTCCTCCCACTCCTACCTCCAAGATTTTTCACGTGCTGCACCACTTCTCTGGAATTCCCTACCTCTCCCCCTCAGACTCTCCACCTCTCTACAAAACTTCAAACGGGCTCTCAAAACCCACTTCTTCACCAAACCCAGACAAATCTCATCCTAAACCTCTGTTCCACGCTCTCTATGTACCCCATCTGTCTCACCCCTGTCTGTCTACCCCTCCCTTTTAGAATGTAAGCTCTCACGAGCAGGGCCCTCTTCCCTCATGTGCTTACTCTTTTCTTACTTTAATAATCTTCAGCTGCACCAAATCCAGCAGTCTTCTGCCTCCTGATACTTATTCCAGTGTCATCTGCTGATGTAGCTATGTTTATTTACCCTGTACTTGTCCTATATTGTCGTCAACTGTAAGTTGCTGTTTTCCTGTTTGATTATTTGTTTATGTACTCTGTAATTGGGCACTGCGGAACCCTTGTGGCGCCATATAAATAAAGGATAATAATAATAATAAATAATATAATATATAGCAGTACGGTACAGTAGGCCACTGCTCTACCTACCTCTGTGTCGTCAAGTATACTATCCATCCATACCTGTGGTGCATTTTAGAAAAAAAACATGTCTCGGCAGAGCAATCTATAAATCCATAATTTTTCAGACAGCAACAGTGGGTATTGTAATAGTCACCCAATCCATCACTTTTATAGGGTTACATGCACCCACATGCTACAGCCTGTCTCAATAATTTTACTGTCACGCTGTGTGTGTTTGTGTTTTTATTTGGGTATTTTTTGTTGTTGTAGAACTACAGGTACCAGCAAGCCCGTTATTTCCCCGCCTGCTGGTACTTGAGGTTCTCCAAGTACCAGCAAGCGGGGGAGGCTTGCTGGGCCTTGTAGTTCCACAACAACAAAAAACAATATTCTTTTTTTACACACATGGCTATCAGCCCGGCACCCACCACCCAGGGGTGCTGGGGACAGCCTCGAGCTTTACCTCTGGCCCTTGGGTGCCTCGAGGGGAGGAACCTCTTGATTTAAGGGGTCCCCACTCCTCCAGGGAACCCCGGCCAGGGGTGACTAGTTGGAGGGGTAATGCCAGGGCCGCAGGGACCTACATAAAAGTGTCCCCCGGCTGTGGCATTATCTCTCTGGCTAGTGGAGCCCGGTGCTGGTTTTAAAAATATGGGGGACCCCTACATCTTTTGTCCCACGTATTTTTGGAACCTGGACCGTTCTAAGAGCCCGGTGCTGGTTGTCTAAATACGGGGAACCCCTGTCCAATTTTTCCCCCAGTATTTAAATAACCAGGACCGGCTCAAAGAGCCCGAGGCTGGTTATACTAAGGAGGGGGGACCTCACGCATTTTTTTTAACCCATTCAGACCCTTCTCCTTTAAGTTAATGGAAGCCCTGGACAACAAAATTGCATTCATGTCCTCCTCCCTCACCCTTCCCAGTCCCAAACACTCATTTTTTTTTTCTTTAAAAATGTATAATATATAACAAGAACAATGAGCAGGCAGGCAGCGGGCATTGGCGGCATCGGACTGAGATATAAATTAGTGGTGGAGGGCTGGGTCAGTTGATTGTGGGAGAGTTTGTAAGCCATTGGCGGTGGCAGCGGGTATCGGCTCAGAGGCAGTAGCGGGCATTGGCTAAGGGTCATCGGCAGGATTCGGCGGAAATTATGGCTGTAGTGCCTCACTAGCCACTGACCTCACCGCACGCCACTGTGGGACAGATGTAACATGCAGAGAGAGGTAGATTTGGGAGGGGGAATGTCCTAGCATAACTGTTAATTGCAGTGTAATACTGTAATTCAGCTGTGCAGCATTTGTGGCTAAATGTCAAAGAAGCCAGTATTTACCCTGCATGCAAAACAATAAATGTATTTGAACATACCTCCCAACTATACCAATTTTTGCAGGACAGTCACTTTTTTTGGGAATGTCCAGCTAACCCAAACAACCCCCCCCCCCCCTGTGGGGGCCGCAGTGTCCCATAGTCATGGGGAACGGGGGGGGGGGGGGGTGTGGATGGCTCCCTGTAGCTTGTTGCTCTGCAAATATGCACATTGTGGGTAATTCAGACCTGATCGCTAGGGTGTGTTTTTTGCATCCCTGTAATCAGGTAGTTGCCGCCTACAGCGGAAGGGAAAATTTGCTGTGCAGGTGTGTGATCACATGTGCACAAGAGCTGCACAGCTCAGCACTTACTCAGCCATTGAGGTGACGTCACAAATCCTCCCACAAAACGCCCGGTCCCTCCAGGGTTTTTCCGGACACTCCCTAGAAACATTCAGTTGCCACCCACACAAACACCCTCTTCTTGTCAATATTCTTGTGATCTCCGGACCGTCGCACTTACGCATTGTGGCTAGAGATGAGCGGGTTCGGTTTCTCTGAATCCGAACCCGCCAGAACTTCATGTTTTTTTTCACGGGTCCGAGCGACTCGGATCTTCCCGCCTTGCTCGGTTAACCCGAGCGCGCCCGAACGTCATCATGACGCTGTCGGATTCTCGCGAGGCTCGGATTCTATCGCGAGACTCGGATTCTATATAAGGAGCCGCGCGTCGCCGCCATTTTCACACGTGCATTGAGATTGATAGGGAGAGGACGTGGCTGGCGTCCTCTCCGTTTAGAATTAGAATAGATTAGAGAGACACTTGATTTACTAATTTTGGGGAGCATTAGGAGTACTCAGTAGTGTACAGTGCAGAGTTTTGCTGATAGTGACCAGTGACCACCACTTTTATTTATAATCCGTTCTCTGCCTGAAAAAAGCGATACACAGCACACAGTGACTCAGTCACATACCATATCTGTGTGCACTGCTCAGGCTCAGGCCAGTGTGCTGCATCATCTATTATCTATATATAATATTATATATATCTGTCTGACTGCTCAGCTCACACAGCTTATAATTGTGGGGGAGACTGGGGAGCACTACTGCAGTGCCAGTTATAGGTTATAGCAGGAGCCAGGAGTACATAATATAATCCGTTCTCTGCCTGAAAAAAGCGATACACAGCACACAGTGACTCAGTCACATACCATATCTGTGTGCACTGCTCAGGCTCAGGCCAGTGTGCTGCATCATCTATTATCTATATATAATATTATATATATCTGTCTGACTGCTCAGCTCACACAGCTTATAATTGTGGGGGAGACTGGGGAGCACTACTGCAGTGCCAGTTATAGGTTATAGCAGGAGCCAGGAGTACATAATATATTATATAGTGAGTGACCACCAGACACACAGTGCAGTTTATTTAATATATCCGTTCTCTGCCTGAAAAAAGCGATACACACAGTGACTCAGTCAGTCACATACCATATCTGTGTGCACTGCTCAGGCTCAGGCCAGTGTGCTGCATCATCTATATATATTATATATCTGTCTGACTGCTCAGCTCACACAGCTTATAATTGTGGGGGAGACTGGGGAGCACTACTGCAGTGCCAGTTATAGGTTATAGCAGGAGCCAGGAGTACATAATATTATATTAAAATTAAACAGTGCACACTTTTGCTGCAGGAGTGCCACTGCCAGTGTGACTAGTGACCAGTGACCTGACCACCAGTATATAATATTAGTAGTATACTATCTCTTTATCAACCAGTCTATATTAGCAGCAGACACAGTACAGTGCGGTAGTTCACGGCTGTGGCTACCTCTGTGTCGGCACTCGGCAGCCCGTCCATAATTGTATATACCACCTAACCGTGGTTTTTTTTTCTTTCTTTATACATACATACTAGTTACGAGTATACTATCTCTTTATCAACCAGTCTATATATTAGCAGCAGACACAGTACAGTGCGGTAGTTCACGGCTGTGGCTACCTCTGTGTCGGCACTCGGCAGCCCGTCCATAATTGTATACACCACCTAACCGTGGTTTTTTTTTCTTTCTTTATACATACATACTAGTTACGAGTATACTATCTCTTTATCAACCAGTCTATATATTAGCAGCAGACACAGTACAGTGCGGTAGTTCACGGCTGTGGCTACCTCTGTGTCGGCACTCGGCAGCCCGTCCATAATTGTATATACCACCTAACCGTGGTTTTTTTTTCTTTCTTTATACATACATACTAGTTACGAGTATACTATCTCTTTATCAACCAGTCTATATTAGCAGCAGACACAGTACAGTGCGGTAGTTCACGGCTGTGGCTACCTCTGTGTCGGCACTCGGCAGCCCGTCCATAATTGTATATACCACCTAACCGTGGTTTTTTTTTCTTTCTTTATACATACATACTAGTTACGAGTATACTATCTCTTTATCAACCAGTCTATATATTAGCAGCAGACACAGTACAGTGCGGTAGTTCACGGCTGTGGCTACCTCTGTGTCGGCACTCGGCAGCCCGTCCATAATTGTTTACTAGTATCCAATCCATCCATCTCCATTGTTTACCTGAGGTGCCTTTTAGTTGTGCCTATTAAAATATGGAGAACAAAAATGTTGAGGTTCCAAAATTAGGGAAAGATCAAGATCCACTTCCACCTCGTGCTGAAGCTGCTGCCACTAGTCATGGCCGAGACGATGAAATGCCAGCAACGTCGTCTGCCAAGGCCGATGCCCAATGTCATAGTACAGAGCATGTCAAATCCAAAACACCAAATATCAGTAAAAAAAGGACTCCAAAACCTAAAATAAAATTGTCGGAGGAGAAGCGTAAACTTGCCAATATGCCATTTACCACACGGAGTGGCAAGGAACGGCTGAGGCCCTGGCCTATGTTCATGGCTAGTGGTTCAGCTTCACATGAGGATGGAAGCACTCAGCCTCTCGCTAGAAAAATGAAAAGACTCAAGCTGGCAAAAGCAGCACAGCAAAGAACTGTGCATTCTTCGAAATCCCAAATCCACAAGGAGAGTCCAATTGTGTCGGTTGCGATGCCTGACCTTCCCAACACTGGACGTGAAGAGCATGCGCCTTCCACCATTTGCACGCCCCCTGCAAGTGCTGGAAGGAGCACCCGCAGTCCAGTTCCTGATAGTCAGATTGAAGATGTCAGTGTTGAAGTACACCAGGATGAGGAGGATATGGGTGTTGCTGGCGCTGGGGAGGAAATTGACCAGGAGGATTCTGATGGTGAGGTGGTTTGTTTAAGTCAGGCACCCGGGGAGACACCTGTTGTCCGTGGGAGGAATATGGCCGTTGACATGCCAGGTGAAAATACCAAAAAAATCAGCTCTTCGGTGTGGAGGTATTTCACCAGAAATGCGGACAACAGGTGTCAAGCCGTGTGTTCCCTTTGTCAAGCTGTAATAAGTAGGGGTAAGGACGTTAACCACCTCGGAACATCCTCCCTTATACGTCACCTGCAGCGCATTCATAATAAGTCAGTGACAAGTTCAAAAACTTTGGGTGACAGCGGAAGCAGTCCACTGACCAGTAAATCCCTTCCTCTTGTAACCAAGCTCACGCAAACCACCCCACCAACTCCCTCAGTGTCAATTTCCTCCTTCCCCAGGAATGCCAATAGTCCTGCAGGCCATGTCACTGGCAATTCTGACGAGTCCTCTCCTGCCTGGGATTCCTCCGATGCATCCTTGCGTGTAACGCCTACTGCTGCTGGCGCTGCTGTTGTTGCCGCTGGGAGTCGATGGTCATCCCAGAGGGGAAGTCGTAAGCCCACTTGTACTACTTCCAGTAAGCAATTGACTGTTCAACAGTCCTTTGCGAGGAAGATGAAATATCACAGCAGTCATCCTACTGCAAAGCGGATAACTGAGGCCTTGGCATCCTGGGTGGTGAGAAACGTGGTTCCGGTATCCATCATTACTGCAGAGCCAACTAGAGACTTGTTGGAGGTACTGTGTCCCCGGTACCAAATACCATCTAGGTTCCATTTCTCTAGGCAGGCGATACCGAAAATGTACACAGACCTCAGAAAAAGAGTCACCAGTGTCCTAAAAAATGCAGCTGTACCCAATGTCCACTTAACCACGGACATGTGGACAAGTGGAGCAGGGCAGGGTCAGGACTATATGACTGTGACAGCCCACTGGGTAGATGTATGGACTCCCGCCGCAAGAACAGCAGCGGCGGCACCAGTAGCAGCATCTCGCAAACGCCAACTCTTTCCTAGGCAGGCTACGCTTTGTATCACCGCTTTCCAGAATACGCACACAGCTGAAAACCTCTTACGGCAACTGAGGAAGATCATCGCGGAATGGCTTACCCCAATTGGACTCTCCTGTGGATTTGTGGCATCGGACAACGCCAGCAATATTGTGTGTGCATTAAATCTGGGCCAATTCCAGCACGTCCCATGTTTTGCACATACCTTGAATTTGGTGGTGCAGAATTTTTTTAAAAATGACAGGGGCGTGCAAGAGATGCTGTCGGTGGCCAGAAGAATTGCGGGACACTTTCGGCGTACAGGCACCACGTACAGAAAACTGGAGCACCACCAAAAACTACTGAACCTGCCCTGCCATCATCTGAAGCAAGAAGTGGTAACGAGGTGGAATTCAACCCTCTATATGCTTCAGAGGTTGGAGGAGCAGCAAAAGGCCATTCAAGCCTATACAATTGAGCACGATATAGTAGGTGGAATGCACCTGTCTCAAGTGCAGTGGAGAATGATTTCAACGTTGTGCAAGGTTCTGATGCCCTTTGAACTTGCCACACGTGAAGTCAGTTCAGACACTGCCAGCCTGAGTCAGGTCATTCCCCTCATCAGGCTTTTGCAGAAGAAGCTGGAGGCATTGAAGGAGGAGCTAACACGGAGCGATTCCGCTAGGCATGTGGGACTTGTGGATGCAGCCCTTAATTCGCTTAACAAGGATTCACGGGTGGTCAATCTGTTGAAATCAGAGCACTACATTTTGGCCACCGTGCTCGATCCTAGATTTAAAGCCTACCTTGGATCTCTCTTTCCGGCAGACACAGGTCTGCTGGGGTTGAAAGACCTGCTGGTGACAAAATTGTCAAGTCAAGCGGAACGCGACCTGTCAACATCTCCTCCTTCACATTCTCCCGCAACTGGGGGTGCGAGGAAAAGGCTCAGAATTCCGAGCCCACCCGCTGGCGGTGATGCAGGGCAGTCTGGAGCGACTGCTGATGCTGACATCTGGTCCGGACTGAAGGACCTGACAACGATTACGGACATGTCGTCTACTGTCACTGCATATGATTCTCTCAACATTGATAGAATGGTGGAGGATTATATGAGTGACCGCATCCAAGTAGGCACGTCACACAGTCCGTACTTATACTGGCAGGAAAAAGAGGCAATTTGGAGGCTCTTGCACAAACTGGCTTTATTCTACCTAAGTTGCCCTCCCACAAGTGTGTACTCCGAAAGAGTGTTTAGTGCCGCCGCTCACCTTGTCAGCAATCGGCGTACGAGGTTACATCCAGAAAATGTGGAGAAGATGATGTTCATTAAAATGAATTATAATCAATTCCTCCGCGGAGACATTGACCAGCAGCAATTGCCTCCACAAAGTACACAGGGAGCTGAGATGGTGGATTCCAGTGGGGACGAATTGATAATCTGTGAGGAGGGGGATGTACACGGTGATATATCGGAGGGTGAAGATGAGGTGGACATCTTGCCTCTGTAGAGCCAGTTTGTGCAAGGAGAGATTAATTGCTTCTTTTTTGGGGGGGGTCCAAACCAACCCGTCATATCAGTCACAGTCGTGTGGCAGACCCTGTCACTGAAATGATGGGTTGGTTAAAGTGTGCATGTCCTGTTTTGTTTATACAACATAAGGGTGGGTGGGAGGGCCCAAGGACAATTCCATCTTGCACCTCTTTTTTCTTTTCTTTTTCTTTGCATCATGTGCTGATTGGGGAGGGTTTTTTGGAAGGGACATCCTGCGTGACACTGCAGTGCCACTCCTAGATGGGCCCGGTGTTTGTGTCGGCCACTAGGGTCGCTAATCTTACTCACACAGTCAGCTACCTCATTGCGCCTCTTTTTTTCTTTGCGTCATGTGCTGTTTGGGGAGGGTTTTTTGGAAGGGACATCCTGCGTGACACTGCAGTGCCACTCCTAGATGGGCCCGGTGTTTGTGTCGGCCACTAGGGTCGCTAATCTTACTCACACAGCTACCTCATTGCGCCTCTTTTTTTCTTTGCGTCATGTGCTGTTTGGGGAGGGTTTTTTGGAAGGGACATCCTGCGTGACACTGCAGTGCCACTCCTAGATGGGCCCGGTGTTTGTGTCGGCCACTAGGGTCGCTAATCTTACTCACACAGTCAGCTACCTCATTGCGCCTCTTTTTTTCTTTGCGTCATGTGCTGTTTGGGGAGGGTTTTTTGGAAGGGACATCCTGCGTGACACTGCAGTGCCACTCCTAGATGGGCCCGGTGTTTGTGTCGGCCACTAGGGTCGCTAATCTTACTCACACAGCTACCTCATTGCGCCTCTTTTTTTCTTTGCGTCGTGTGCTGTTTGGGGAGGGTTTTTTGGAAGGGCCATCCTGCGTGACACTGCAGTGCCACTCCTAGATGGGCCCGGTGTTTGTGTCGGCCACTAGGGTCGCTAATCTTACTCACACAGCTACCTCATTGCGCCTCTTTTTTTCTTTGCGTCATGTGCTGTTTGGGGAGGGTTTTTTGGAAGGGACATCCTGCGTGACACTGCAGTGCCACTCCTAGATGGGCCCGGTGTTTGTGTCGGCCACTAGGGTCGCTAATCTTACTCACACAGCTACCTCATTGCGCCTCTTTTTTTCTTTGCGTCATGTGCTGTTTGGGGAGGGTTTTTTGGAAGGGCCATCCTGCGTGACACTGCAGTGCCACTCCTAGATGGGCCCGGTGTTTGTGTCGGCCACTAGGGTCGCTAATCTTACTCACACAGCTACCTCATTGCGCCTCTTTTTTTCTTTGCGTCATGTGCTGTTTGGGGAGGGTTTTTTGGAAGGGACATCCTGCGTGACACTGCAGTGCCACTCCTAGATGGGCCCGGTGTTTGTGTCGGCCACTAGGGTCGCTTATCTTACTCACACAGCGACCTCGGTGCAAATTTTAGGACTAAAAATAATATTGTGAGGTGTGAGGTATTCAGAATAGACTGAAAATGAGTGTAAATTATGGTTTTTGAGGTTAATAATACTTTGGGATCAAAATGACCCCCAAATTCTATGATTTAAGCTGTTTTTTAGTGTTTTTGGAAAAAAACACCCGAATCCAAAACACACCCGAATCCGACAAAAAAAATTCGGTGAGGTTTTGCCAAAACGCGTTCGAACCCAAAACACGGCCGCGGAACCGAACCCAAAACCAAAACACAAAACCCGAAAAATTTCAGGCGCTCATCTCTAATTGTGGCGCATACGCATGTGCAGACCTGATTGCCCGCTGGGTGAAAATAAATTGAAGCGATCTGGTCTGAATAAGCCTCAATGTCTATTCACGGGAGACAGAGGGGCTGGGGCATGGCCAGCAGCTCACAGAGCACCTATAATGACAAAAATGGGAGACATGGCTCATGATCGCGATATACCTGCGAAGGTACGCCCTCTACTGATTGACAGGCAGAGGCATTCGCATTTTCTGCGGGGCACCCGGAGAAAATGTAGGCACACGCACAGGATGGACCCTGCGTATATGCCCCCATCCTCTTCATAGTTTTTGCGGTTGGAACGCGTATTACGATCCAAACTGAATTAGGCCCTATGTCTTATATACACGAGCAGTGTGAAAATGGGGGTAATTCGATGGGGGTAATTCCAAGTTGATCGCAGCAGGAATTTTGTTAGCAGTTGGGCAAAACCATGTGTACTGCAGGGGAGGCAGATATAACATGTGCAGAAAGAGTTAGATTTGGGTGAGTTATTTTGTTTCTGTGCAGGGTAAATACTGACTGCTTTATTTTTACACTGCAAATTAGATTGCAGATTGAACACACCACACCCAAATCTAACTCTCTCTGCACATGTTAAATCTGCCTTCCCTGCAGTGCACATAGGTGGTCATTCCGAGTTGTTCGCTCGGTAATTTTCTTCGCATCGCAGCGATTTTCAGCTTAATGCGCATGCGCAATGTTCGCACTGCGACTGCGCCAAGTAAATTTGCTATGCAGTTAGGAATATTACTCACGGTTTTTTCATCGTTCTGGTGATCGTAATGTGATTGACAGGAAGTGGGTGTTTCTGGGCGGAAACAGACCGTTTTAGGGGCGTGTGGGAAAAAATGCTACCGTTTCTGGGAAAAACGCGGTAATGGCTGGAGAAACGGAGGAGTGTCTGGGCGAACGCTGGGTGTGTTTGTGACGTCAAACCAGGAACGACAAGCACTGAACTGATCGCACTGGCAGAGTAAGTCTCGAGCTACTCAGAAACTGCACAGAGATGTCTTATCGCAATATTGCAAATCTTTCGTTCGCAATTTTAAGATGCTAAGATTCACTCCCAGTAGGCGGCGGCTTAGCGTGTGCAATGCTGCTAAAAGCAGCTTGCGAGCGAACAACTCGGAATGAGGGCCATGGGGGGTAATTCTGAGTTGATCGCAGCAGGATTTTTGTTAGCAGTTGGGCAAAACCATGTGCACTGCATTTACGAACAGATGATTTTTTATATAAATTTTAAAATGTTAGTAAATGTGTGTTTTTTTTTCAACCTGGAAGCCCAACATCGATTAAGATCGATCTTAAATAGACCCCTGGGTTTTAAGGATAACCATGGTTGAGTCCAATGGTTAATTCACATTGACCGAAGTTCTAATTAAGTCACCTGTGCTCAAGCATGATATCCTTAAAATCTGGATTGCAATGACAGCATTTGGGAACTATGCCTAAGGGTTTAATTTTTACATTTATCCACTGACAATAAATCTACCTACAATATCCCTGTAACTGTTATGATTACAGTATTTCACTAAATAATTTAATTTGCTGAACCTTCTGTAAAAAGAAATATTAAGATGCTGTAATTCCCAGATGCAGCAAATTTGTTAGCTAGTGGGCAAAACCATGTGCACTGCAGGGATGGGGGCAGATATAACATTTGCAGAGAGATTTAGGTGGGTTATATTGTTTGTGTGCAGGGTAAATACTGGCTGTTTTGTTTTTACACTGCAATTTAGATTTCAGTTTGAACACACCGCACCAAAATCTAACTCTCTCTGCACATATTATACACCCCCCCCCCCCCCCTGCAGTGTACATGGTTTTAGCTAATACATTTGCTGCTGTGATCAGATCTGAGTTAAGCCCTATGTATTTGGCACTGGCAAAGGGTTAGAGGCCTTGCTGTAGAGCTCACACCTTTCTTATCATGCATTGTAATATTTCCTATGTCCTGATGATGTGCTCTCTGCTCCATCCAAGTAAACAGCAATGTAGCATGGCTATCAAAGAGCGTGAAGATTGCAGATTTCCTGTGATTAATGCTAAAGAATGCTATTATAGAGGCTGCTGCTTTAATTCAAGTGTCACTGGGGTTAAATGGTGTTTTTACCTTAAAAACACAGGTAGAGTATACAGTAGAGTGGGAGCATGTAGTGCTATTGATTACAGATTTGATGGAGCTTAAACATGGATAAGGTCCATAGCTATAAGAGTTTATCTTGTGTATCCTTTATTCTTAGTCATGGTCAGATAAGATTAGAAAATACCATTTAAGTGGAAATTTCCTGTTAGCTGTTTTAGCTAAATTGCACCAGTTAAAAAAAAAAAAAAAAAACTAAGCTGCTGTAATTCCTGGATGTTTCCTTACTGCATCAATAGGAAGTGACAAGAAACAATGTAATGTGGAACCGTACAGCAGAAGGGATTGCGGCTACCCCACAATAAGTGCAGCGGAATGTAAGAAGAGGAATTGTTGCTTTGACTGCAGCATTCCCGGGGTTAACTGGTGTTTCTTCAAGTCACAAGGTATGGAGCTGCTGTATAGTTACTCGCAAGTCAGTAGTTGTATGATGCTCACACCTGTTAAGCTGGATACACACAGAATGCCCTACACAGGGGGTGAAATGAGCGCCCCCCCACCCCCCGTACGCTCAGCACACATCACGCTGTGCTGAGCGGGGGGAGAGATGTGTGCTGAGCAGTTCGCTCAGCACACATCTCTCCCCAAAATCGGGCCGTGAATACGGACCTTTAAACTGGATCCACACTTAGATTATCTGTCCAATTTTTTTTTTCTAGTTGAAACAAAATTATGCTAATATGTGGCAGCAAATGACAATTGACCATTTGCTCACAAACACTGGAAAACATCCAAAAATGGTCATTTAGATAAATTGGTTAAATCCATTTCATTTAGCTAATTTATCCAAACTACCTTTATTGTATCTTTGTGGGTGAATGATGTGTGGGTCAGTGTTGAGGGTGGTGGAGGAGATGGGTAATAGGCACAGCAGGGTGTGGACAGTCAAATAGTGTGCTTAGAGGCTCAGAGTCATTGTATGAGACTCTGGCAACAGTGACTTGATGAGTCTGGTGTCCATAGGGTGGGACGCACTAACCTTTTTATGCTATTGAAATAGTTCTCCTCCTGACCGACGCAGTTCCTTGCTCCGAGGTTGGTGTATTGTCCTGTTGCAGCGCCTCTCCACTGTGGTCACAGTGAGCTGTGTGGTGTTGCTGGCGCATGCCAATCTCCCCCCAACCTCCCTCTGGCATTTCAGACCTACGGACGCATGATGGGATCTTGTATGATATGCGCGTGTGCTGTAGAGATGAAAGTGGCGGTGAGGAGGCAGATCGTGAAATGGGGAAACTTTGTGGACTGTTAGCGAAGGGGAGCACTGGGCAATCTGAGTTGCAAAGAGGGCAGCAGAAGAGGTTATTGCATGTGCACTGGTGACAGGTCCATCCTTGGTGGCTAGCCTCAGTGGTAAAGGGGTACATGAGCTAGTGTCCCTTGGTCAGCCATGTACCATGGCCACCTCCCTACCTCCTATATATTCTCCCTAATCTGTCACTTTGTTACGGTCTGCTGCTGGCACTGGTGTATCGTCCTGCAGATGCCATCTCCGCCCATTGCTGTGACTTCCCCCAGAGTTAGCCACACAGAGTGACAGATCTGGGAAAATATATAGGAGATCATTACTTTCACTTGCAGCCTACCTTATTTTTTGCAGCCTAGCATGCTCCTGACCCCTTCTCTCACTAATACTTATACAACATTCATGAACTCATCTTAAGGTTTCTTTATTATTCAGTCACACTGTATTGGATCCAAACCATTTCCTGTGGCATTGCAGTCAAACAATTGAGCTATTTACCCTTGCATAGAAAGGTATAATCTAAGCTAGAGAATTCTATTTGGAGCTCACCTTGTACTTTGTGAAGAAATAATCAGCATTGTGGCTGAGCAGATATATGGAGTGTGTGGCTGCACACTGCATTGATCTGCTGAGTTGCAATGCTAATAATATTTTTTTGCAAAGTACCAATAGCTTCATATAATGTTCACAATTTTTATGCAGGATCAAGTAGCTCAATGGATAGGGTGTTTGATTAGAATTCAACAGGTTATAGGTTTGAATCCTGGGTATGGTAGTTTGAGGTGTTATTTAATAAAGTGTGTTTATATATTAGTCACACATGGCTTACTTGTACAAATGGCATGTCACCAGTTAGTGCTGACTGCTGATATGCCATTTGCACAAGCAAGCCATGTGTGACTGTATATGCATTTAAGGAGGGCCCCCCGGCAATACCACAAACCATTGAGTGTCAAGTATACTAGATATATCTTCATATCTCATGTGCTTTCTCTGAGACCAATCTTGTTATGCCCCTTCCCCACGAGGCATGCGCCTTTTGTCCATATTGCAAAAATAGTGGGGGGGGGGGGGGGCATATAATTCTTTGTCACAGGGCACTAAAAAGTCTAGTTATGGCTCTGGTATGCATTATGTAATCTGGCAGACCATCTCTCCAACACTGGCTGATTGGAATAGAAATCCGGTTATCTATGTGAGCAAATGACCATCAACGATTTACTCTCAAACACTAGAAAATGGACAAAAATGGTCCCCTAAACAAATTGGTTAAATTTTGGGTTTAACCAATTTGTGTAATGACCATTTTTGACCATTTTTCTAGCGTTTGGGAGCAAATGGTTAATCGACATTTGCTCCTATACATTACCAGATTTTTATTCCATCCATCCAGACTGGATAGATAGCCTGACAGATAATTGTGTAGTGTACGCCCAGGATAACTGTCAGTTATGCTTTCTTTTATGATGGCACACAAATGGGTGGGCAGATCCAGGGCAAGCACTGCCCACTCATGCATAGTTGTCAACTGATGTGAAGTTCCAGGGGGCAATCTCAGTTATAAATAAAAGTATCTGGAAATTGTCCCTAGTTTAATAAAAAAAAAAAAATAAATTGATCAACTCCATTTATTTAGTATGATATCCCAGGTGATAGGATGCCGGCAGTCAGAATAACATGCTTTATTAAATAACACATCTCAAAGTACAATACCCAGGTTTCAAACCTATAACCTGTTGAATTCTAATCAAACACCCTACCCATTGAGCTATTTGATCCTGCATAAAAATTGTGAACATTATATGAAGCTATTGGTACTTTGAAAAAAAAAAGTACCAGCATTGCAACGCAGCAGATCCATGCAGTTTGCAGCCACACACTACATGTATCTGCTCAGCCACAATGCTGATTATTTCTTCACAAAGTACAAGGTGAGCTCCAAATAGAATTCTCTATCTTAGAATTATACCTTTCTATGCCAAACCTAGAAGTCGGGCCCCCCACCCTGGGATCCCCCAGAGGGAGGCCCGCCCCGTCATGCGGCAGGCTTGTCCGTTTTGGAAGCAGGCTGACGGGCAGCCCAGGCTTGCTTCAGTCTGGGCTTGGCAGGTCTGGAAGCATGAGCTTGCTTTGGGTATGCCTGACCATGGGTACGCTTTACCTGGAGGATGAAAGGGCCAAGGAAAAGTACTTTTAGCCTTCTGCGTGGTAGGAGTCATACTAGGTAGGCAAGTTGTTTTAGCAGTAGCCAGATCAGCTACAATCTTATTGAGGTCTTCTCCAAAGAGAGTGTCTCCCTTGAAAGGAAGCACCTCCAGGGTTTTCTTGGAATCCATATCCACCGACCAGGATCTCAACCAGCTGTATAAAGTATTACCTTGGAACTGGCTCTCCACTCCCCATTATCTGGTTATCATGACTTCCTCCGCCAGTTTCCAGACTCGCTTGCTGAAGCTCGGCCACTTCTTCCTAGCAGCAGGCTCCTGGATCACTGGGCAGCAGAGGTGCTTGGGAGCCGGATGGGGGAGGAGCAATAAGGCATGCAGCCTTTGGCACCCACACCCCCCCACACACACCCACACCCACACACCAAAAAAGAACATATCCCAGTTTAACATAACGCTATGTGGTGCAAGGTATGGAGCTGGTCTCTAGTATCAGACCTCTGACATTTGCCTTTTCACCCATATTGCATACTTTTTCTTGCAGGTTGTGTCTTAATTCAAGAAGTGTTCTAAGTACTTCAGCTTAGTATCTTTACTGACCCCTCTTTACCCCACACTACATAACTGACCCCTCTATACCCTACACTACATCACTGACCTTTCTATAACCATCACTGCATTACTGACCACTCTTTACAGTACACTGACCTCTATATACCTGCTAGTACATCCCTGATGCCTATATTCCCTACGCTACATCCCTGACACCTCTATTCCCTACGCCACATCCCTGATGCCTCTATTCCCTACGCCACATCCCTGACGCCTCTATTCCCTACGCCACATCCCTGACGCCTCTATTCCCTACGCCACATCCCTGACGCCTCTATTCCCTACGCCACATCCCTGACGCCTCTATTTCCTACGCCACATCCCTGACGCCTCTATTTCCTACGCCACATCCATGACGCCTCTATTCCCTACGCCACATCCCTGACGCCTCTATTCCCTACGCCACATCCCTGACGCCTCTATTCCCTACGCTACATCCCTGACGCCTCTATTCCCTACGCTACATCCCCGACGCCTCTATTCCCTACGCTACATCCCTGACGCCTCTATACAGTACAATGCATTACTGATCCCTCTAGACCATACATCCTCATTACATCAGAGAGTTAGTGAAACACTGGAAAAAATAAGGGTATAAGTGGACTACAGCAACTGATGCTCTAAACAAAGGAGAGAGAGAGAGTAAAGCACAAGGGAAAGTGGGCAATTGGAACACCATAGAGAGAGGAGAGATAGAAATGCCTGAAAAAGTAAAGGGGGTTGGGTATGGCATCCGGCGCTCGGGATTCCAGAGGTCACATGATCCCCAATCCTAATACTAACCCTCTGGGGGGGTGGCGGATAGGGCTAACCCCCCCCCCCCTCCTAGTGCCTTCCCTTACACCACCTCCCCTGGTCCGACTCCTAACCCTCCCTCCAATACTCACCTTCGGGATGTTGGCTGTCTGTGTGCCGGCACCAGTCTCCCAAGTGGTGTCAGGATTCCAACATCGGTCAAATGACCGCCGGTATACTGTCTGCCAGGATGGTAAATGTATCCTGAGGACAGGTAGTGAGTGTGGAGGGATAGGTGGTTCAGTAAAATGTAACGGCTCAAACTGCGATCATTCACTGATAAATTGATTTATAGCTCTCCCTTTTTAACCATTGCAATTATAAAAGCAATGTTTTTTAAACTTTTAAATAAAGCTTGTTAGCATCCCCAGCACACTGTATATGCTGGGAGATGTAGTTATCTATATGAAAACATTTAATTACTGTATGAACTCTAATCCCCCAACTGAAACCTGGATGGTGCTCCTGGCAAGTGACATCCTGGCCAAGGGGTAGATACGCCCCTGAGGGTCAGGGCCAGCAACAGAAATCTTGGGCCCCAGTACACTGATATCTCTGGGGCCCCCTTAAGCCCCCCTTAACTTGGCAGAGGGATCTTTTAAAAAAAAATGGAGCCTTTGACTCGGACCGTCAGTGAGGCCGGCAGGTGGTTTTCATACTGGGCTATCCAGCTCTTCGGTGGCGGTGGCAGGGACATTCAGAAAAGGGCCAGCACAGCAACATGCATAATAATGGCAATACAGTATGGACCACAGGGACTGGACAAAGTGATGGGGTAAAAGGAGGGGGGAGGGTTTAGTTGGCCTGTTGACACTGCAGCATACTTACGACTGCAAGGGATATAGGACTCTTGAGTTCACGGGCCAATTTCATGGCAGTCTCGGATAGGAGGGCATTGTGGATTCACCAAGGGAATGCTGATGCTGACTCCAAGAAGAAAGGGAGTCTCTTCCCTATAAAGGTGAAGCCTTGTTTGGCGACGGCCTAGTTAATTTGATCTCGGCAGCTCCCGCAGGTAAGTCAACCTTCTTGCCCTATGTTCCCTCTCAACGGATGAAGACGCATCATTATCTACCGCAGTCATTTTGGCCCAATAGATATGCAAGAAGTTAAGATTCCCCTTTCTTTGCAGGTAGAGGAAGGAGAAGGAAGAGGTCTGTAGCCTCTTCAAGATCGCAGGAGCAGAGATTGTCCTCTGCTTCTGCCAAATCCACTGCATGAGGCTGGGGCTTTCTTGCAGGAGCCAACACCAGTGGGGGCACGTCTAAAACTCTTCAGTCAGTTCTGGATTCATTCGGACCTGGACTCGTGGGTTTTACAAATAGTGTCCCAAGGGTACAAACTGGGGTTTCAAGACGTTCCCCCTCACCGATTGTTCAAATTGGCCTTAGTCAGCAGGGAGAAGGTTTTTATTCAAGCCTCTTCGTGGTCCCGAAGCCGGACGGCTCAGTCAGACCAATCTAAAATCTGAAATCCCTCAATTTCTTCCTAAAGAAATTCAATTTCAAGATGGAATCTCTCAGGGTAGTGATCTCCAGTCCGGAGGAAAGAGATTTCATGGTTTTGGTAGACATAAAGGATGCCTACTTACATGTTCCCATTTAGCCACTGCATCAAGCTACCTAAGGTTTGCAATTCAGGATTGTCATTACCAATTTCAGACATTGCCGTTTGGTCTGTCCACGGCTCCGAGGATTTTCACCAGGGTGATGGCGGAAATGATGGTTCTCCTTCGCAAGCAAGGAGTCACAATTATCCCGTACTTGGATGATCTCCTGATAAAGGCGAGATCCAGGGACCAGTTGGTGCAAAACATTGCAGTCTCCCTGACAGTTCTTCAACAACATGGTTGGCTCCTACACTTGCCAAAATCGCAGTTGGTCCCAATGACGCGGTAGTTGTTTTTGGGAGTCATACTAGACACAGAAGAGGTTTTCTTCCAGGGGAAAGGCTATGGAGATCCAGAGTCTGGTCAAACAAATTCTGAAACCAGCAAGAGTGTTAATCCATCAATGCATTTGGTTGCTGGGGAAGATGGTTGTGGCCTACGAGCCCATTCAGTTTGGCAGGTTCCATGCCAGAGTGTTCCAGTGGTACCTGTAGGACAAGTGGTCCGGATACCACCTACACCTGCACCGGAGGATAATCCTGTCTTCCAAGACCAGAATCTCACTCCATTGGTGGCTGCACAGTTCTCACCTCCTAGAGGGGCGATGGTTCGGGATCCAGCACTGGATCCTAGGGACCACAGATGCAACCCTCCGAGGCTGGGGAGCAGTCACACAGGGGGAAAACGTCCAAGGAAGATGGTCAAGTGAGGAAAGTTGTCTCCACATAAATGTTCTGGAGTTAAGGGCCATTTAATAACTGCAGACACAGTACACACTGGGACGGGTGCCCAGCATCCTCTACAGACTAAGAGAAAAGGATTTACCGGTAGGTATTAAAATCCTAGTTTCTCTAACGTCCTAGAGGATGCTGGGGACTCCGTAAGGACCATGGGGATAGACGGGCTCCGCAGAGTTCATGATCTTCACTGAGGTAACGCACAGCACTGCAGCTGTGCGCCATTGCTCCCATACACCTCACATACTCCGGTCACTGTAAGGGTGCAGGGCGCAGGGGGGGCACCCTGGGCAGCAATATAAACCTCTTTTTGGCAAAAATATAACATATAAACAGCTGGGCACTATATATATGTATGAGCCCCCGCCAATTTTACAGTTTAAGCGGGACAGAAGCCCGCCGCCGAGGGGGCGGGGCTTCTCCCTCAGCACTCACCAGCGCCATTTTTTCTCCACAGCACCGCTGAGAGGAAGCTCCCCGGACTCTCCCCTGCTTATACCACGGTAGAGAAGATGGTTGAAAAGAGGGGGGGGGGGCACAAAATTCGGCGTAAATTACATACAGCAGCGCTACTGGACAAACATTAAGTTACTGTGTTATTCCTGGGTTATATAGCGCTGGGGTGTGTGCTGGCATACTCTCTCTCTGTCTCTCCAAAGGGCCTTGTGGGGAAACTGTCTTCAGAAAAAGCATTCCCTGTGTGTGTGGTGTGTCGGTACACGTGTGTCGACATGTCTGAGGAAGAAGGCTATATTAGAGAGGAGCGGGAGCAAATGAATGTGGTGTCCTCGCTGACACCTGATTGGATGGATATGTGGAATGCTTTAAATGCTAGTGTAAACTCATTGTACAAAAGATTAGTCAAGGCTGAAGCTTTGGGACAGTCAGGGTCTCAACCCATGCCTGATCCTATGTTGCAGGGACTGTCAGGGTATCATAAGCGCCCACTATCCCAGATTGTTGACACAGATACCGACATGGATTCTGACTCCAGTGTCGATTACGATGATGCAAAGTTACAGCCAAAATTGTCAAAATCCATTCGATATATGATTATGGCAATAAAATAAGAATTTACTTACCGATAATTCTATTTCTCGTAGTCCGTAGTGGATGCTGGGGACTCCGTCAGGACCATGGGGAATAGCGGCTCCGCAGGAGACAGGGCACAAAAGTAAAAGCTTTAGGATCAGGTGGTGTGCACTGGCTCCTCCCCCTATGACCCTCCTCCAAGCCTCAGTTAGGATACTGTGCCCGGACGAGCGTACACAATAAGGAAGGATTTTGAATCCCGGGTAAGACTCATACCAGCCACACCAATCACACTGTACAACCTGTGATCTGAACCCAGGTAACAGCATGATAACAGCGGAGCCTCTGAAAAGATGGCTCACAACAATAATAACCCGATTTTTGTAACAATAACTATGTACAAGTATTGCGGACAATCCGCACTTGGGATGGGCGCCCAGCATCCACTACGGACTACGAGAAATAGAATTATCGGTAAGTAAATTCTTATTTTCTCTAACGTCCTAAGTGGATGCTGGGGACTCCGTCAGGACCATGGGGATTATACCAAAGCTCCCAAACGGGCGGGAGAGTGCGGATGACTCTGCAGCACCGAATGAGAGAACTCCAGGTCCTCCTCAGTCAGGGTGTGCCCCTGACCAAGTATCAGCTCGGCAAAGTTGTAAAGCCGAGAGCCCTCGGGCAGCCGCCCAAGATGAGCCCACCTTCCTTGTGAAATGGGCATTTACATATTTTGGCTGTGGCAGGCCTGCCACAGAATGTGCAAGCTGAATTGTACTACATATCCAACTAGCAATCGTCTGCTTAGAAGCAAGAGCACCCAGTTTGTTGGGTGCATACAGGATAACAGCAAGTCAGTTTTCCTGACTCCAGCCGTCCTGGAAACCGATATTTTCAGGGCCCTGACAACATCTAGCAACTTGGAGTCCTCCAAGTCCCTAGTAGCCGCAGGTACCACAATAAGCTGGTTCAGGTGAAACGCTGACACCACCTTAGGGAGAAACTGGGGACGAGTCCGCAGCTCTGCCCTGTCCGAATGGACAATCAGATATGGGCTTTTGTGAGACAAAGCCGCCAATTCCGACACTCGCCTGGCCGAGGCCAGGGCCAACATCATGGTCACTTTCCATGTGAGATATTTCAAATCCACAGATTTGAGCGGTTTAAACCAATGTGATTTTAGGAATCCCAGAACTACGTTGAGATCCCACAGTGCCACTGGAGGCACAAAAGGGGGTTGTATATGCAGTACTCCCTTGACAAACTTCTGGACTTCAGGAACTGAAGCCAATTCTTCTGGAAGAAAATCGACAGGGCCGAAATTTGAACCTTAATGGACCCCAATCTGAGGCCCATAGACACTCCTGTTTGCAGGAAATGCAGGAATCGACCGAGTTGAAATTTCTTCGTGGAGCCTTCCTGGCCTCACACCACGCAACATATTTTCGCCACATGTGGTGATAATGTTGTGCGGTCACGTCCTTCCTGGCTTTGACCAGGGTAGGAATGACCTCTTCCGGAATGCCTTTTTCCCTTAGGATCCGGCGTTCAACCGCCATGCCGTCAAACGCAGCCGCGGTAAGTCTTGGAACAGACATGGTACTTGCTGAAACAAGTCCCTTCTTAGCGGCAGAGGCCATGAGTCCTCTGTGAGCATCTCTTGAAGTTCCGGGTACCAAGTCCTTCTTGGCCAATCCGGAGCCACGAGTATAGTTCTTACTCCTCTACGTCTTATAATTCTCAATACCTTGGGTATGAGAAGCAGAGGAGGTAAGACATACACCGACTGGTACACCCACGGTGTTACCAGAACGTCCACAGCTATTGCCTGAGGGTCTTTTGACCTGGCGCAATACTTGTCCAGTTTTTTGTTCAGGCGGGACGCCATCATGTCCACCTTTGGTCTTTCCCAACGGTTCACAATCATGTGGAAGACTTCCCGATGAAGTCCCCACTCTCCCGGGTGGAGGTTGTGCTGAGGAATTCTGCTTCCCAGTTGTCCACTCCCGGAATGAACACTGCTGACAGTGCTATCACATGATTTTCCGCCCAGCGAAAAATCCTTGCAGTTTCTGCCATTGCCCTCCTGCTTCTTGTGCCGCCCTGTCTGTTTACGTGGGCGACTGCCGTGTTGTTGTCCCACTGGATCAATACCGGCTGACCTTGAAGCAGAGGTCTTGCTAAGCTTAGAGCATTGTAAATTGCCCTTAGCTCCAGTATATTTATGTGGAGAAAAGTCTCCAGACTTGATCACACTCCCTGGAAATTTTTTCCTTGTGTGACTGCTCCCCAGCCTCTCAGGCTGGCCTCCGTGGTCACCAGCATCCAATCCGGAATGCCGAATCTGCGGCCCTCTAGAAGATGAGCACTCTGTAACCACCACAGGAGAGACACCCTTGTCCTTGGAGATAGGGTTATCCGCTGATGCATCTGAAGATGCGATCCGGACCATTTGTCCAGCAGATCCCACTGAAAAGTTCTTGCGTGGAATCTGCCGAATGGAATCGCTTCGTAATAAGCCACCATTTTTCCCAGGACTCTTGTGCAATGATGCACTGACACTTTTCCTGGTTTTAGGAGGTTCCTGACTAGCTCGGATAAATCCCTGGCTTTCTCCTCTGGGAGAAACACCTTTTTCTGGACTGTGTCCAGAACCATCCCTAGGAACAGCAGACGTGTCGTCGGAAACGGCTGCGATTTTGGATATTTAAAATCCACCCGTGCTGTCGTAGAACTACTTGAGATAGTGCTACTCCGACTTCCAACTGTTCTCTGGACCCTGCCCTTATCAGGAGATCGTCCAAGTAAGGGATAATTAAGACGCCTTTTCTTTGAAGAAGAATCATCATTTCGGCCATTACTTTGGTAAAGACCCGGGGTGCCGTGGACAATCCAAACGGCAGCGTCTGAAACTGATAGTGACAGTTCCGTACCACGAACCTGAGGTGCCCTTGGTGAGAAGGGCAATTTGGGACATGGAGGTAAGCAACCTTGATGTCCAGGGACACCCTATTGGTTCGCTATCACTGCTCTGAGTGACTCCATCTTGATTTGAACCTTTGTATGTAAGTGTTCAAAGATTATCCATTTAGAATAGGTCTCACCGAGCCGTCCGGCTTCAGTACCACAATATAGTGTGGAATAATACCCCTTTCCTTGTTGTAGGAGGGGTACTTTGATTATCACCTGCTGGGAATACAGCTTGTGAATTGTTTCCAATACTGCCTCCCTGTCGGAGGAAGACGTTGGTAAAACAGACATCAGGAGCCTGCGAGGGGGAGACGTCTCGAATTTCCAATCTGTACCCCTGGGATACTACTTGTAGGATCCAGGGGTCCACTTGCGAGTGAGCCCACTACGCGCTGAAACTCTTGAGACGACCCCCCACCGCACCTGAGTTCGCTTGTACGGCCCCCGCTTCATGCTGAGGACTTAGTAGAAGCGGTGGAGGGCTCTGTTCCTGGGAATGGGCTGCCTGCTGCAGTCTTCTTCCCTTTCCTCTATCCCTGGGCAGATATGACTGGCCTTTTGCCCGCTTGCCCTTATGGGGACGAAAGGACTGAGGCTGAAAAGACGGTGTCTTTTTCTGCTGAGATGTGACTTGGGGTAAAAAAGGTGGATTTTCCAGCTGTTGCCGTGACCATCAGGTCCGATGGACCGACCCCAAATAACTCCTCCCCTTTATACGGCAATACTTCCATGTGCCGTTTGGAATCTGCATCACCTGACCACTGTCGTGTCCATAAACATCTTCTGGCAGATATGGACATCGCACTTACTCTTAATGCCAGAGTGCAAATATCCCTCTGTGCATCTCGCATATATAGAAATGCATCCTTTAAATGCTCTATAGTCAATAAAATACTGTCCCTGTCAAGGGTATCAATATTTTCAGTCAGGGAATCCGACCAAGCCACCCCAGCGCTGCACATCCAGGTTGAGGCGATCGCTGGTCGCAGTATAACACCAGTATGTGTGTATATACCTTTTTAGGATATTTTCCAGCCTCTCAGCTGGCTCCTTGAGGGCGGCCCTATCTGGAGATGGTACCGCCACTTGTTTTGATAAGCGTGTGAGCGCCTTATCCACCCTAAAGGGTGTTTCTGGCGGGAAAAGGTATACCGCCAATTCACACACTTCATTTAATTTATCTGATTCAGGAAAAACTACAGGTAGTTTTTTCACACCCCACATAATACCCTTCTTTGTGGTACTTGTAGTATCAGAAATATGTAACACCTCCTTCATTGCCCTTAACATGTAACGTGTGGCCCTAAAGGAAAATACGTTTGTTTCTTCACCGTCGACACTGGAGTCAGTGTCCGTGTCGACCGACTGAGGTAAATGAGCGTTTTACAGCCCCTGACGGTGTTTGAGACGCCTGGACAGGTACTAATTTGTTTGCCGGCCGTCTCATGTCGTCAACCGACCTTGCAGCGTGTTGACATTATCACGTAATTCCTTAATTAAGCCATCCATTCCGGTGTCGACTCCCTAGAGAGTGACATCACCATTTCAGGCAATTGCTCCGCCTCCTCACCAACATCGTCCTCATACATGTCGACACACACGTACCGACACACAGCACACACACAGGGAATGCTCTGATAGAGGACAGGACCCCACTAGCCCTTTGGGGAGACAGAGGGAGAGTTTGCCAGCACACACCAAAAACACTATAATTATACAGGGACAACCTTTATATAAGTGTTTTTCCCTTATAGCATTTTAATATATATATACATATCGCCAAATAAGTGCCCCCCCTCTCTGTTTTAACCCTGTTTCTGTAGTGCAGTGCAGGGGAGAGCCTGGGAGCCTTCCCACCAGCAGTTCTGTGAGGGAAAATGGCGCTGTGTGCTGAGGAGAATAGGCCCCGCCCCCTTTTCGGCGTGCTTCTTCTCCCGTTTTTCTGAGACCTGGCAGGGGTTAAATACATCCATATAGCCCCCAGGGGCTATATGTGATGTATTTTTAGCCAGAATAAGGTACTATCATTGCTGCCCAGGGCGCCCCCCCCCAGCGCCCTGCACCCTCAGTGACCGCTGCTATGAAGTGTGCTGACAACAATGGCGCACAGCTGCAGTGCTGTGCGCTACCTTATGAAGACTGAAGAGTCTTCTGTCGCCGGTTTCTGGACCTCTTCACTTTTCGGCATCTGCAAGGGGGTCGGCGGCGCGGCTCCGGGACGAACCCCAGGGTGAGACCTGTGTTCCGACTCCCTCTGGAGCTAATGGTGTCCAGTAGCCTAAGAAGCCAATCCATCCTGCACGCAGGTGAGTTCACTTCTCTCCCCTAAGTCCCTCGTAGCAGTGAGCCTGTTGCCAGCAGGACTCACTGAAAATAAAAAACCTAACAAAACTTTTACTCTAAGCAGCTCTTTAGGAGAGCCACCTAGATTGCACCCTTCTCGGCCGGGCACAAAATCTTAACTGAGGCTTGGAGGAGGGTCATAGGGGGAGGAGCCAGTGCACACCACCTGATCCTAAAGCTTTTACTTTTGTGCCCTGTCTCCTGCGGAGCCGCTATTCCCCATGGTCCTGACGGAGTCCCCAGCATCCACTTAGGACGTTAGAGAAAAGATGTTTTGCACATCACAGAGGAACCCCCTGTCCCTGACAAGAGGGTACATATGTACAAGGGAAAGAAGCCTGAGGTAACCTTTGAGGGGGTCACACGAGCTGAACGAGTTATGTGAAAAAGCTTGGGAATCTCCAGATAAAAGACTGCAGATTTCCAAAAGGATTCTTATGGCGTATCCTTTTCCATCAACGGATAGGTTACGATGGAAATCCTCCCCTAGGATGGACAAAGCATTAACACGCACAGCTACAGTTGGAAAATCAAATTTTTACCTTATGTTCCCTCACAGCATAAGAAAGCTCCGCATTATCAAATGCAGTCCTTTCGGTCACAAAGAAACAAGAAAGTGCGAGGTGCGTCCTTTCTTGCCAGAGGTAGGGGCAGAGGAATAAAGCTGCACAACACAGCTAGTTCCCAGGAACAGAAGTCCTCCCCGGCCTCTACAAAATCTACCTCATGACGCTGGGGCTCCACTGGCAGAGTCCGGCCCATGTGATGTCATGCAGCTGCTCTGACCACACCTCCTGTTTCTCCGTTGCCGACCCCATTTTGAAACCGTGCCCCCGCACCGCTCCATCTCCGACTTGGAAATGGAGTGTTGTTGACCCCCCTCCCCCCCCCCCTTCACCGATTCACCGGGGTGCCGCAGAAAATGCAGGCGGATGCGTATGCTCTTAGCAGTTTTTGCAGTTGGATTGCGATCCAACCTGAATCAGGCCCCATTACCTATCACAATGCACTGCGGGTAGTACAAAATGGGGTTAATACAGGAGAAAAACCCCCAGAGCTGTGCTCCTTAACTGTCCCTGGTGGCTAGTGGAGCGGCTGCCCAGTAATCAGTGTCCACGCCAGTGCGCACACGGCCCGCCCCCATCAGCGGCCTCGTGATCCCGGAGGGTGGTGTGTGTGTGACTGACCTTAGGAAGAAACCGGAGCCTCCGCTGCAGTGACCCAGCAACCGGGGCACGGGAGTATACTGCGCCACTGGGAGTGATGGAGCTGCAGTAAAGAAGTCTATTAGACCAAGCCTGCTGCAGCCCTTGTAGATTCTTATAAAAAAAGTTCTTCTTTTCTTGCCAAAATTAATAGCTAAGAATAGGCTGCCTGAGGCAGCCCCCTGTTAAGTGGCCTGTTACTGAAGGCACCAACTACAAACTGAGCTCCCTGTTCATGGAAGCGAGGTTATAGAGGAGGGGGCGCTGAGCATCTTGGGAACAGTCAAAAGCTTTGAGCCTGTTGGTGCCTCAGATCAAGATCCTACTCTACACCCCAATGTGAATCCTTGTGGAGTCCAGTGTACCCCACAGAAGAAATTAATGTGTCACACCCATTGGCAGTAACATTAGAATAGCTGCTGATGGGCACAATTGAGAAAGGAAGGGGGGAAAACATTTGAATCCAGCACATATATGTAATTTGAATATGTAATTTGTACCTTCCTACTTTAAAATGTAATGGATGAACCTCACCCTGTGAGAACTATCTTCATGATCAAGAGATCTCATATGCAAGATAAGTATGTGTTGGGATAGGGCTGTGGAGGGCGGCTGCTCGGGCACACCCCTGTCAAGTTAAGGAGATTCAACTGAGGCAGCACAAGGGAACTCTCATCTGGGGACAACAACTGCAGGGAGAACACATTTTCAGACGAATGTGGGAGGGCAGAAGGCTGCCTAATACTGAAGCACCCCCAAACAACAAACCAAATGCAACAACTAGTGCAAGCATTCCTGGGGGAAGGCCTGCAGCAGATGGATTTGCATATGGTGATGTCATCCAAGCAGTGGGCATAGTTGGCTGCAACCCTCGTCTGCATATGAAAAGAGAAAAGGGTCACGCAGGGCATGGCGGCCTTTGTGGGGTTGCGCTTGGATGACACCTAAATCGCTTTATACACCCCCACCCCCCATCAGTGTGGGCTCATGTTGGCCATGCCCCAGCCCCTGAAGCATTCAAGCTGATTTCTTGCAGCAGCTGGACCCAGTAACAGCTCCAGAGTTGCTCTACAAGACAAGTAAAAGGGTGTGAGCCCTGCAGCACCAATTGTAGTTTGCATACACACATATATAGGACAGCATCTCTTATATGCCCCAGGGTCAATAAAATAGTATCCTTATCTATGGTATCCATCCCCTCAGATAAGGTAACCGTCCATGCCGCTACAGCACTACACACCCAGGCCGACGCAATTGCCGGTCTGAGTAAGGTACCTGAATGTGTATAAATGGACTTCAGGGTAATCTCCTGTTTGCGGTCAGCAGACTCTTTGAGGGTAGCCGTATACTGGGACGGGAGGGCTACCTTCTTGGATAAGCGTGTTAATGCTTTGTCTACCCTAGGGGAGGATTCCCATCGTAACCTATCCATTGATGGGAAAGGATACGCCATAAGAATCCTTTTGGAAATCTGCAGTCTTTTATCTGGAGATTCCCAAGCTTTTTCACATAACTCGTTCAGCTCGTGTGACCCCCTCAAAGGTTACCTCAGGCTTTTTTCCCTTGTACATATGTACCCTCTTGTCAGGGACAGGGGGTTCCTCTCTGATGTGCAAAACATCTTTTATTGCCATAATCATATATCGAATGGATTTTGCCAATTTTGGCTGTAACTTTGCATCATCGTAATCGACACTGGAGTCAGAATCCATGTCGGTATCTGTGTCAACAATCTGGGATAGTGGGCGCTTATGAGACCCTGACAGTCCCTGCAACATAGGATCAGGCATGGGTTGAGACCCTGACTGTCCCAAAGCTTCAGCCTTGTCTAATCTTTTGTGCAATGAGTTTACACTAGCATTTAAAACATTCCACATATCCATCCAATCAGCTGTCGGTGGAGACACCACATTCATTTGCTCCTGCTCCTCTCTAATATAGCCTTCTTCCTCAGACATGTCGACACACGTGTACCGACACACCACAAACACAGGGAATGCTTTTTCTGAAGACCGTTTCCCCACAAGGCCCTTTGGAGAGACAGAGAGAGAGTATACCAGCACACACCCCAGCGCTATATAACCCAGGAATACACAGTAACTTAATGTTTGCCTAGTACTGCTGTATGTAATTTGCGCCGAATTATGTGCCCCCCCCCTCTTTTCAACTCTCTTGTCTACTATGGTATAAGCAGGGGAGAGTCCGGGGAGCTTCCTCTCAGCGGTGCTGTGAAGAAAAAATGGCGCTGGTGAGTGCTGAGGGAGAAGCCCCGCACCCTCGGCGGCGGGCTTCTGTCCCGCTTAAACTGTAAAATTGGTGGGGGCTCATACATATATACAGTGCCCAGCTGTATATGTGTTATAGTTTTGCCAAAAAGAGGTTTATATTGCTGCCCAGGTGCCCCCCCCCCCCCCCTGCGCCCTGCACCCTTACAGTGACTGGAGTGTGTGAGGTGTATGGGAGCAATGGCGCACAGCTGCAGTGCTGTGCGTTACTTCAGTGAAGATCATGAAGTCTTCTGCCACCTCTGAAGTCTTCTTTTCTTCTCATACTCACCCGGCTTCTATCTTCCGGCTCTGCAAGGGGGACGGAGGCGCGGCTCTGGGACGGACGGCGATGGAGAGATCCTGCGTACCAATCCCTCTGGAGCTAATGGTGTCCATAAGCCTAAGAAGCAGGACCTTGCAACTCGGAGAGTAGGGCTGCTTCTCTCCCCTCAGTCCCTCGATGAGGGAGTCTGTTGCCAGCAGTGCTCCCTGAAAATTAAAAACCTTACAAAATACTTTCTGTCAGAAAGCTCAGGAGAGCTCCTGAAAAGCACCCAGTCTCCACTGGGCACAGTATCAAACTGAGGTCTGGAGGAGGGGCATAGAGGGAGGAGCCAGTGTACACCCAGAACTAAAGTCTTTCTTAAAGTACCCATGTCTCCTGCGGAGCCTGTCTATCCCCATGGTCCTTACGGAGTCCCCAGCATCCTCTAGGACGTTAGAGAAAATAGGATTTTAATACCTACCGGTAAATCCTTTTCTCTTAGTCCGTAGAGGATGCTGGGCACCCGTCCCAGTGCGTACTGTGTCTGCAGTTATTAAATGGCCCTTAACTCCAGAATATTTATGTGGAGATAACTTTCCTGACTTGACCATCTTCCTTGGATGTTTTCCCCCTGTGTGACTGCTCCCCAGCCTCGGAGGGTTGCATCCGTGGTCCCTAGGATCCAGTCCTGGATCCCGAACCATCGCCCCTCTAGGAGGTGAGAACTGTGCAGCCACCAATGGAGTGAGATTCTGGTCTTGGAAGACAGGATTATCCTCCGGTGCATGTGTAGGTGGGATCCGGACCACTTGTCCAACAGGTCCCACTGGAACACTCTGGCATGGAACCTGCCAAACTGAATGGCCTCGTAGGCCGCAACCATCTTCCCCAGCAACAGAATGCATTGATGGATTAACACTCTTGCTGGTTTTAGAATTTGTTTGACCAGACTCTGGATCTCCATAGCCTTTCCACTGGAAGAAAGCCTCTTCTGTGTCCAGTATGACTCCCAAAAACAACAACCGCGTCATTGGGACCAACTGCGATTTTGGCAAGTTTAGGAGCCAACCATGTTGTTGAAGAACTGTCAGGGAGAGTAGATGTTTTGCACCAACTGGTCCCTGGATCTCGCCTTTATCAGGAGATCATCCAAGTACTGGATAATTGTGACTCCTTGCTTGCGAAGGAGAACCATCATTTCCGCCATCACCCTGGTGAAAATCCTCGGAGCCGTGGACAGACCAAACGGCAACGTCTGAAATTGGTAATGACAATCCTGAATTGCAAACCTCAGGTAGCTTTATGCAGTGGCTAAACGGGAACATGTAATTAGGCATCCTTATGTCTACCAAAACCATGAAATCTCCTTCCTCCGGACTGGAGATCCCTACCCTGAGAGATTCCATCTTGAAATTGAATTTCTTTAGGTAGAAATTGAGGGATTTCAGATTTAAGATTGGTCTGACTGAGCCGTCCGGCATCGGGACCACGAAGAGGCTTGAATAAAAACCTTCTCCCTGCTGACTAAGGCCGATTTGAACAATCGGTGAGGGGGAACGTCTTGAAACCCCAGTTTGTACCCTTGTGACACTATTTGTAAAACCCACGAGTCCAGGTCTAAATTAATCCAGAACTGACTGAAGTGTTTTAGACGTGCCCCCACTGGTGCGGGCTCCTGCAAGAAAGCCCTAGCGTCATGCAGTGGATTTGGCAGAAGCAGAGGACGATCTCTGCTCCTGCGATCTTGAAGAGGCTACAGACCTCTTCCCTCTTTTCCTTCCTCTACCTGCAAAGAAAGGGGAATCTTAACTTCTTGCATATCTATTGGGCCAAAATGACTGCGTTAGACAATGATGCGTCTTCATCCGTTGAGAGGGAACATAGGGCAAGAAGGTTGACTTACCTGCGGGAGCTGCCGAGATCAAATTAACTAGGCCGTCACCAAACAAGGCTTCACCTTCATAGGGAAGAGACTCCCTTTCTTCTTGGAGTCAGCATCAGCATTCCCTTGGTGAATGCACAATGCCCTCCTATCCGAGACTGCCATGAAATTGGCCCGTGAACTCAAGAGTCCTATATCCCTTGCAGTCGTAAGTATGCTGCAGTGTCCTTGATATGATCCAACGTAAGGAGTAATCCCATCTCTCCAAGATATCTATATCGGATGACGAGGTATTCGACCAATTCTTGAATACTACTACTCACCCATGCGCATGTAATGGCAGGTCTTAGTAATGTACCCGTGGTTACATAACTAGAAATAATGTAGCTTCCTGCATACGATCCGCTGGATTTGTGACAGGGCCCCGTGCAGAAGAGGGGGTGACTCCCACTTTATTCTGTCCGCAGCAGGAAATGAATAAACAACCGGAAACCTTTTGGGGATTTAAAACCATCTTGTCGAGCTGGCCCAGACTTTCTCAAACAGAGATGGAGGAACGTTACATCAGCTTTCATTATATATCTATATATACATACATATATACCCCTTTGTCAGGAACAGCAGGGTCCTCAGTGATGTTAATATGTCCTTAATATCCACAATCATGTACTGAATGCTCCTTGCCAATATTGGATCTAATCAGGAAATATTATGGCCGACATAGGAATCAGTATCCGAGTCAGTATCGATGTGTAGTAACATTTTTGCGGGCCTGAGTGAAAAGAAGCATAGCCATGAACATCACATCTTTTCTCTACGTCTGTGTCTGGGACACAGATTTATCCAACCTCACTCTGATATTACTGAAACTTTCACCCAGTCAGTTATTGGTGGTGCCAACAGGGCCACCATCATATGTCTGCATTCCTAATATAGTTTCCTCTTGGGAAAAACATTCAGCCACCGACATGTTGACACACATGTACCAAGTACCCACAGACACATCGGCTTATGGGGGATAGACCTACAGTAAATCTGTCAGAGGGACAGAGAGGATTTTTCAGCTCACAATCCAGCGCCAAAAGTACACAGTCTGGGAAATAATAAACTCTATAGTGATAGACTTGTTACGCTCTATAGATGTGCTGGTGAGGTGAGGAAGAAGCCCCGCCGCTGTAATGGCACGCTTCTGTCCCGCTCAGAAACAAATAATTAATTACGCTGGCGGGGTAAGTACAGTGCCCAGGCACTAATGTCCACTTTTGCCAGCCTTTTGTGAGGAATTTATGCTGCCCAGGGTGACCCCCTTCCCCACCCACACGCCCTGCACCCTGCAGTGCCTGTGTTTGTGTGGGAGCATGGCGCACAGCATTCCGCTCGCTGCGTGGTACCTCAGAATGCCGTCACTGGAGAAGAAGTCTTCTGTTCTTCTGCTACTCGCCTGTCTTCTGACTTCTGGCTCTGTAAGGGGGTGATGGCAGGCTACGGGAGTGGGCATCTAGGCGTACCTAGCGATCAGCACCCTCAGGAGCTAATGGTGTCCTGTCAGCCAGAAGCAGAGCCATTGAACTCACTAGAATTTGGTCATACTTCTCTCCCCTAAGTTCCACGAAGCAGGGAGACTGTTGCCAGCAGCCTCCCTGAAAATAAGAAAAACTAACATAAGTCTTTTCAGAGAAACTCAGTAGAGCTCCCCTGTAGTGCATCCAGTCTCACTGGGCACAATTCTAAAACTGGAGTCTGGAGGAGGGCAGAGCCGAAACTAGGGAGGGGCTAGGGGGGCCTGTGACCCGGGCACGGGATTTGATAGGGCGCTGGGATCAGCTGGGTCTGAAACAGCAGAGAATCTATTGAAGAAAAATGGGATTTGTAGTCATGTGTGCTACTGCTTAGACTTTATGCAGTAGCATAGAGACTACAAATCCCATGAGGCATTGCAGAAAGCTGGCCACGGCTGCTGGAGCTAGGGAGTCAGGGTAACGTCTAGTTTCCCTTCCTAAGCAGCGGCGGCAAGCCCAAAAAAGTATACTGCCCGCCCGCACGAGCTACGAATGTGGTCAGCTACTGACCTTTTTCTGGCCCCACACAGCATTGCATTCAGCCCAACAGCACAGTGATGGATGGAAGCAGGACAGCGAGAGACGGAGGTAAAACACACACACATATTCACTGTGACTGGTGTTAACCCCTGCAGCTCATTCAAACTACTGCTCATTTTCACCACTGTGACAGCTACAGATATACAGATATATACAGATATATATATATATATTCCATAGACAAAAAACCTTACGGTTTCACATGTCCCATTAAGGCTTCTTAGACATGATCGAAATTTCAGAAACCTGTTGTAACTCTTCCACTCAAACTCCAAAAAGCAATGAAATTCCGATCATTAAGGCTGACGCCTTAATGGACGTGTTCCTTGCGCAATACAGATATGGTATGCCATCACAGCCTGTGGGTAAGTGCAGATTCAGCACTCTCACAGAGTGAGATTGCTGTCACTCACACAATGGTGGAGCTGCTAATTCACAGATTTGTGTGCTCATTGGAATACACACATGCAGTCTATGCAACTGAAGGTCTGAGCAGTTTTGTGGTGCTCCCATCCCACACAGTGCCCACAACCATCCCATTCGGTCACCACAACAATCCCACCGTGTTACAACAGCTTCTCACTCCATACATCCATCTCACTTAGTATACACATTTAGCTCCCTCAAAATATCTTGGTTAATTGCTAAAACTATAATACCACATCTACTGTCTATGCATCTACACTTGCTTCCCCTATACACCTCCATGCTGCTGTCTTCCCCTATCCCTACTGCTGTGTTCTCCCATCTGTGCTAGTCTGTACTAACTTATCTGCACCATCTGTCTTTCCGCACCTGTGCCTTGTCTGTATCATCGTTTCCTTCTCTCTGTACTGCTCAGTGTTTCCCTCTTCAACGTCACTCTGTCTCCTCCAGTACAGGGCACACTGTCTTCTCTCCCATCTGCACCAGTTTTCTACCCATCCAAGCCAGTGTTTTCAACCCATCTGCACCATTTCCCCCATCTGCACCGCTCTGTCTCCCTTCCCATACTTTGTGCTTAATCTACCCCCTATCCACACCACTCTTACCCCATTCATGTAGCCGACATCCTGAAGGTAAATTTCGTGGGTCCTGCGCTCTTGGCAGGGAAATAACCGCCACAGCCCACCCCCCAGTGGTCCGGAAACGCCTCTGTTGTGCAGACCATGCCCTGCCAATGGCATTCTAACGCTGTTTGCACACCCCCTCCTTCCCCGCAACCCACTCTGCCTATCAATCAGGCAGGGTGATCGCAGCCAGTGAGATGCTGATAGCATCTCACTGGGCTCCTGGGGTACGTACGCGCAGTGCAGCCATTGCACGTGCGCACCTCAAACTAATTCAGACTGCGATCGCTGCTGCTGCGGTCTGAATTACCCCGTGTTTCTTTGCCCCCCCCCATCAGTGCTGCTTAGTGTTCCCTCTATCCACACACTTCTGTTCCCCCATCCACACCGCTCTCCTCCCTTCAATCAACAACACTCATACCTCATCTGAGCAGCTTTGTCTTCCGCTCAGACCTTCAGTTGCATAGACTGCATGTGTGTATTCCAATGAGCACACAAATCTGTGAATTAGCAGCTCCACCATTGTGTGAGTGACAGCAATCTCACTCTGTGAGAGTGCTGAATCTGCACTTACCCACAGGCTGTGATGGCATACCATATCTGTATTGCGCAAGGAACACGTCCATTAAGGCGTCAGCCTTAATGATCGGAATTTCATTGCTTTTTGGAGTTTGAGTGGAAGAGTTACAACAGGTTTCTGAAATTTCGATCATGTCTAAGAAGCCTTAATGGGACATGTGAAACCGTAAGGTTTTTTGTCTATGGAATTTCATTGCTTTTTTTAAATTTATTTTTTTTATTCAGAAATGTAAAATTTCACTGTAAAAATAAACATTTGATTTTTTAAATGTTTAATGAAAATTTTCGTATAACATCACTGTTCTGTGCAAAATAATTTTATTTACCAAACCGAATTGTTTAAGGTCCGTACACACTTAACGATTTGATGAGCGACGTCGCTCATTTTCCCCCTCCTTAAGCGACGTCGCTCGTTTTATCGTTAAGTGTATATGCCACCAGCGACGAACGATGCGCTGCCCCGCGGGTCGGTAACAATCATCGCTGTCGGTAGGGCATGCATGAAGGATGTGGACTGTCGTCCACGACCTTCATGCAGGGCTGGCGGGGGCGTGACGTCACTGAGTGATATGAGCGGTCATATCGCTCAGTGTGTACAGTCGGCCGCCGGCCGGCCGGCCCGAGAGGGGGAAACATTAGACGATGTCGCTCACAGAGCGACATCGTTTAATGTGTATGGGGCTTTAGACTTTGGTCAAAATATTTTGCTGCCTTTGCAGCTGATGCAGGGAGGGGGGTAGGCGGCAGCAGCCTGTAACTGAGGCTGGAGGTAGGCGTGAAATGCATTGCTTGTACGTGTGAGTGCGTGGTGTCAGGTGCTGCGCGTGTATATGTGTGTGTGTCAGGTGCTGCCTGTGTATGTGTGTCAGGTCCTGTGTGTGTGTGTGTGTGTGTGTGTGTCAGGTGCTGCGTGTATATATGAGTGTGTCTGATGGTGCGTGTGTATGCGTCAGCTGCCGCACGTGGGTGTGTGTCAGGTGTTGCGGGTGTATATGTGTGTGAGTATCAGGTGCTCCGCGTGTGTACAAGTGTATGTCTGGTGCTGCGCATGAATACGTATGTCTGTGTCAGGTGCTGCGCGTGTACATGAGTGTGCGTCAGGTGCTGCGCGTGTACATGAGTGTGCGTCAGGTTCTGCGTGTGTACATGAGTGTGCATTAGGTGCTGCGCGTGTACATGAGTGTGCGTCAGGTGCTACGCGTGTACATGTGTGTGCGTCAGGTGCTACGCGTGTCTGTGTGTGAGTAAGGTGCTGCGTGTGTATGTGTGTCAGGTGCTGCATGTGTATATTAGTGTCTGATGGTGTGCGTGTATATGTATGTGTCAGGTGCTGCGTGTATATGTATGTGTCAGGTGCTGCGTGTACATGCATGTGTCAGGTGCTGCATGTTTATTTTATTGTGTCTGATGCTACGTGTGTGTGTCAGGTGCCGCATGTGTATATGTGTGTGTGTCAGGTGTTGCGCGTGTATGTGTGTGTCAGGTGCTGCATGTTTATTTTATTGTGTCTGATGCTACGTGTGTGTGTGTGTGTGTGTGTGTGTGTGTGTGTGTCAGGTGCTGCACGTGTATGTGTGTGTGTCAGGTGTTGCGCGTGTATGTGTATGTCAGGTGCCGTTCCCCTTCTTCCCATCCCAGCTCTCTCTGTAGAATACAGCTCTGCACCCAGAGAGAGGGAAAGACCAGGGGGCTGATCATTGCACTGCTCACTTTTTGGTCATGAGTTCGGCCTCCTGTTTCTTCCAGTGCTGTGTTCCTGCAGCCCAGCCCTCCCTGTTGTGCCAGAGAATCAGCCCTTCCTTCCCCTGCCAGAGAGAGAGAGCCCGAGGCAGAGACACTCTTCCCGTAGCTGGCCTACCCCCAGTACTTCAGCACTGGCCATGCGGCAGTCAACAAAGGAGACCAGCAGGGGGTCCTGGCAGCATCAGCTGTGGCCGCAGCTGAATTGGGGAGGCCTGCAGTGTCTGAGGTGGGCAGCACTTCCTCCGCCGCTGTCACCTTCCCCTGCCGGAGAGAAAGCCAGAGACATACCCTTCCTGCAGCTGGGCTACCCCTAGTACCTCAGCGCTGGCCAGGCAGAAGTCTATGGAGGGGACCGGCAGGGGTTTCGGGCCGCAGCAGCAGCGGCCACAGCCAGATCAGGGAGGCCTGCAGGGTCAGAGCTGGGCAGCACTTCCACCAACACTGTCACCTCTGTGCTGGGCATGTACACCAGTCCGTACGGACGGAGGTGTCCACAACAGGCAGCAGTATAATGAGTCAGACAAACTCATTACACGCTGCCCACTGCTGCGCCGCATGCCCTCGATGGAGGAAGCCTAGATGCGGTCCCCAGCAGCAGCGAGGGAGAAGGGTGATAACATCACCCTTCAACCCGGCACCTCACAATCAGCTGGGGATCTGCAGTAGCTTCATCTCTCTCTTCCTCTCCCTCTCTGACAGCACAGCAGCCCCTCTGGGTCCCATGTAGCTCTGCCCCCCTGCTCACAGTTCACTCGGCCTCTCCTGATTAAAAAGAAAATAAGAGCCTGACCTGCTGCTCAGATGCGAGGAGGGGACGGGCGGTAGGTCCTCTGTGAGTGCACTACACAGCAAAATTAACTGACTCCTCACAACAGTGTGGACTGCGGGCGACGTCAGACGCCAATTTGGGTGTGCTTGCTGCACTACCTGCCCATCAAGCCCAACGTGGTGCCATGGTGCCAGCCCCGCCCACTATCCGGATTCCATTTTGTATTAGGAATCCTATAACAGCATTCCGACATCCCTCCCTATGACGCTGCCATCCATACACTGCCGCTCTCATACATCCGCACACTGCCGCTCTCACACAACTGTACACTGAAGCTCTCATACATCCATACACTGCCGCTCATACATCCGTACAACCCCGCTCTCATACATCCGTACAACCCCGCTCTCATACATCCGCACACTGCCGCTCTCATACATCCGTACAACCCCGCTCTCATACATCCGCACACTGCCGCTCTCATACAGCCGCACACTGCCGCTCTCATACAGCCGCACACTGCCGCTCTCATACAGCCGCACACTGCCGCTCTCATACAGCCGCACACTGCCGCTCTCATACAGCCGCACACCGCCGCTCTCATACAGCCGCACACCGCCGCTCTCATACAGCCGCACACCGCCGCTCTCATACAGCCGCACACCGCCGCTCTCATACAGCCGCACACCGCCGCTCTCATACAGCCGCACACCGCCGCTCTCATGCAGCCGCACACCGCCGCTCTCATGCAGCCGCACACCACCGCACTCATGCATCCGCACACCACCGCACTCATGCATCCGCACACCACCGCACTCATGCATCCGCACACCACCGCACTCATGCATCCACACACCACCGCACTCATGCATCCACACACCACCGCACTCATGCATCCACACACCACCGCACTCATGCATCCACACACCACCGCACTCATGCATCCACACACCACCGCACTCATGCATCCACACACCACCGCACTCATGCATCCACACACTACCGCCCTCATACATCCACACACCACCGCACTCATACATCCACACACCACCGCACTCATACATCCACACACCGACGCAGTTATACAGCCGTACACTGCCGCTCTCATACAGCCGTACACTGCCGCTCTCATACAGCCGCACTCATACAGCCGCACACTGCCGCTCTCATACAGCCGCACACTGCCGCTCTCATACAGCCGTACACTGCCGCTCTCATACAGTCGCACTCATACAGCCGCACACTGACGCTCTCATACAGTCGTACACTGTCGCTCTCATACAGCCGTACAACCCCGCTCTCATACATCCGCACACTGCTGCTCTCATACAGCCGCACACCGACGCAGTTATACAGCCGTACACTGCCGCTTTCATACATCCGCACACTGCCGCACTCTTACAGCCGCACACTGCCGCTCTCATACATCCACACACCGCCGCACACCACCACACGCATACAGCCGCACATCATCGCACTCATACAGCCGCACACCGACGCAGTTATACAGCCGTACATTGCCGCTCTCATACATCCGCACACTGCCGCTCTCTACATCCGCACACTGCCGCTCTCTACATCCGCACACTGCCGCTCTCTACATCCGCACACTGCCGCTCTCTACATCCGCACACTGCCGCTCTCATACATCCGCACACTGCCGCTCTCATACAGCCGTACACTATCGCTCTCATACATCCAACCACTTCCACTCACATCTATACATACATCTACACATCCAATCCCCGCGCAAGGGAACACTGAAATCACTATCACTTTTCCCCGGGGTGTGACCACAGCCAGCCACTACTCCGGCCACCTTCTTGTGACACCAAAATGCATCTTACCTATCATCAGGGTGGTGCTGCTGCTGGGGGCGGGTTGCTGCCTCAGTCTCCTGGTTGGTGCTGCGATTGGAGGGGGTACTGCTTCCCTGTGCTGCCACTGTCTCCCGGATCATCGTGCCGCTGGCTGAATTGCAGCTTGACGCTACTGCTGCCGGGAGTAACAGCTTCCTGACTGTTGTTGCTGGTGGCTGCCTACTGCTCATTGCCGCCGGAACACTGACCGGCTCGGCAGTGATGCTGGCGGAGGAGTAGTGGCGGTGGGGTGGGGGGTGCCTGCTCCCTTCCCTCGAGCATGCCGCAGTGCAAAAAAATAAATAATAAATAGAGAGCATACCAGGGTGAGAGTCTGTATGGATCACAGTGATTACACGGGGCACAGCATAAGGACACCTTGCTGTGAGGGGCTCTGCCCACACAGATTGCTGCACCCTCTCTGATGTCAGCCGCTGCCCTCTCGTTCTCTGGGCGGCCAGTTCCAGTGTGAGGTAGGAAAGGAAGAGAACACACAGGAGAGCAGCCCTGATATATAACAGAGGTGGAAGTTCTATAGGCAGCAGAGACGGAGACTAGCCAGCCAGTCTCCCAGTGCCCTGATCACTACACGCCGCCAGCACAGCATTACAGGAGGGTCATATAGTGCTGCCCTGAGCTAACAGGTGTGTGTACTAAGTGTACCCCGTACAGTGTGCTGCGCCCTGGTGTCTCTGAGAGGGGTGAGGTCACCGTGCCGCTTTAGTATATGGCTTTTCCTTAGTACTGTACGTTACAGCCCTGCACTAGTAGTGGCAACTCTGCCCTATGTGAACCTGTGAGGTTATTTTCCTATTTACAGAATAACCGGGGAGAAGGCGGCCATATTGCGGCTCTCAAGTGAAGGCCCTCTAGTACACCCCCTGCTGGCGGCCACTGCGCAGGCGCAACAAATTGAAATGCCCTATCTCTATAATGGGGCATATTTCTCTTAATTAAAAAAAACCTGTAACTTTCCGAAAAACCACAACCCCAAAAGGCACTTCACTGGGACATGCTCTATCTAATAAAACAAACCCCAAGTCTTATTTTTATACATATATATATATATATATATATATATATATATATTGGGTAGTGGGGGTATGGCGCCACAGGTATGTGTGAGCAGATAACTATTAAAACAATATATATGTTATTTATAGACACTCCTTTTAAAAATGTAAGGTGTCTGCTATCCCCTAAGTAATCAGCAGTGATAAGCTGCCTTTAAAATGTGAAAAAAAGGGGGGAATAGGGGTACCAGCGACTTACAGTGTCTATCAAATTAAAGTAACTATGAAGAATATAGCAGGATACGGTTTTAGAAAAAGGGTAACAATATATTTATTTATACAATTTATAACATAATGATGGGATAAAAAAGTAGGTAAAAAATTTTTTTTTTGATATGCAGTAAAAAAAAAAAGATTTTAAAAACATAAACAGGTAAAAATAGAGTATATAATTTAGCTAGAATCCAAAATCATGTAAAATCAGTAAAAACAATTTCATACTGATAAAATATATTTCAGGATGATAAAAATAAGAATTTACTTACCGATAATTCTATTTCTCGTAGTCCGTAGTGGATGCTGGGGACTCCGTCAGGACCATGGGGGATTAGCGGCTCCGCAGGAGACAGGGCACAAAAGTAAAAGCTTTAGGACTAGGTGGTGTGCACTGGCTCCTCCCCCTATGACCCTCCTCCAAGCCTCAGTTAGGATACTGTGCCCGGACGAGCGTACACAATAAGGAAGGATTTTGAATCCCGGGTAAGACTCATACCAGCCACACCAATCACACTGTACAACTTGTGATCTGAACCCAGTTAACAGCATGATAACAGAGGAGCCTCTGAAAAGATGGCTCACAACAATAATAACCCAATTTTTGTAACAATAACTATGTACAAGTATTGCAGACAATCCGCACTTGGGATGGGCGCCCAGCATCCACTACGGACTACGAGAAATAGAATTATCGGTAAGTAAATTCTTATTTTCTCTGACGTCCTAAGTGGATGCTGGGGACTCCGTCAGGACCATGGGGATTATACCAAAGCTCCCAAACGGGCGGGAGAGTGTGGATGACTCTGCAGCACCGAATGAGAGAACTCCAGGTCCTCCTCAGCCAGGGTATCAAATTTGTAGAATTTTGCAAACGTGTTTGCCCCTGACCAAGTAGCAGCTCGGCAAAGTTGTAAAGCCGAGACCCCTCGGGCAGCCGCCCAAGATGAGCCCACCTTCCTTGTGGAATGGGCATTTACAGATTTTGGCTGTGGCAGGCCTGCCACAGAATGTGCAAGCTGAATTTTACTACAAATCCAACGAGCAATCGTCTGCTTAGAAGCAGGAGCACCCAGCTTGTTGGGTGCATACAGGATAAACAGCGAGTCAGTTTTACTGACTCCAGCCGTCCTGGAAATATATATTTTCAAGGCCCTGACAACGTCTAGCAACTTGGAGTCCTCCAAGTCCCTAGTAGCCGCAGGCACCACAATAGGTTGGTTCAGGTGAAACGCTGACACCACCTTAGGGAGAAACTGGGGAGGAGTCCGCAGTTCTGCCCTGTCCGAATGGAAAATCAGATATGGGCTTTTGTGAGACAAAGCCGCCAATTCTGACACTCGCCTGGCCGAGGCCAGGGCCAACAGCATGGTCACTTTCCATGTGAGATATTTCAAATCCACAGATTTGAGCGGTTCAAACCAATGTGATTTGAGGAATCCCAGAACTACGTTGAGATCCCACGGTGCCACTGGAGGCACAAAAGGGGGTTGTATATGCAGTACTCCCTTGACGAATGTCTGGACTTCAGGAACTGAAGCCAATTCTTTCTGGAAGAAAATCGACAGGGCCGAAATTTGAACCTTAATGGACCCCAATTTGAGGCCCATAGACACTCCTGTTTGCAGGAAATGCAGGAATCGACCGAGTTGAAATTCCTCCGTGGGGGCCTTCCTGGCCTCACACCACGCAACATATTTTCGCCAAATGCGGTGATAATGTTGTGCGGTCACCTCCTTCCTGGCTTTGACCAGGGTAGGTATGACCTCTTCCGGAATGCCTTTTTCCCTTAGGATCCGGCGTTCAACCGCCATGCCGTCAACCGCAGCCGCGGTAAGTCTTGGAACAGACAGGGTCCTTGCTGAAGCAAGTCCTTTCTTAACGGCAGAGGCCATGGGGTCCTCTGTGAGCATCTCTTGAAGTTCCGGGTACCAAGTCCTCCTTGGCCAATCCGGAGCCACGAGTATAGTTCTTACTCCTCTCCGTCTTAAAATTCTCAGTACCTTGGGTATGAGAGGAAGAGGAGGGAACACATACACTGACTGGTACACCCACGGTGTTACCAGAGCGTCCACAGCTATTGCCTGAGGGTCCCTTGACCTGGCGCAATACCTGTCCAGTTTTTTGTTGAGGCGGGACGCCATCATGTCCACCTTTGGTTTTTCCCAATGGTTCACAATCATGTGGAAGACTTCCGTGTGAAGTCCCCACTCTCACGGGTGGAGGTCGTGCCTGCTGAGGAAGTCTGCTTCCCAGTTGTCCACTCCCGGAATGAACACTGCTGACAGTGCTATCACATGATTTTCTGCCCAGCGAAGAATCCTTGCAGCTTCTGCCATTGCCCTCCTGCTTCTTGTGCCACCCTGTCTGTTTACGTGGACGACTGCCGTGATGTTGTCCGACTGGATCAGCACCGGCTGACCTTGAAGCAGAGGTCTTGCTAGGCATAGAGCATTGTAAATTGCCCTTAGCTCCAGTATATTTATGTGGAGAGAAGTCTCTAGACTTGACCACGTTCCCTGGAAATTTCTTCCCTGTGTGACTGCTCCCCAGCCTCTCAGGCTGGCATCCGTGGTCACCAGGATCCAATCCTGAATGCCGAATCTGCGGCCCACTAGTAGATGAGCACTCTGCAGCCACCACAGAAGAGACACCCTTGTCCTCGGAGACAGGGTTATCCGCTGATGCATCTGAAGATGCGATCCGGACCATTTGTCCAGCAGATCCCACTGAAAAGTTCTTGCGTGAAATCTGCCGAATGGAATCGCTTCGTAAGAAGCCACCATTTTTCCCAGGACCCTTGTGCAATGATGCACTGACACTTTTCCTGGTTTTAGGAGGTTCCTGACTAGCTCGGATAACTCCCTGGCTTTCTCCTCCGGGAGAAACACCTTTTTCTGGACTGTGTCCAGAATCATCCCTAGGAACAGCAGACGTGTCGTTGGGATCAGCTGCGATTTTGGAATATTTAGAATCCACCCGTGCTGTTGTAGCAGTACCCGAGATAGTGCTACTCTGACCTCCAACTGTTCCCTGGACTTTGCCCTTATCAGGAGATCGTCCAAGTAAGGGATAATTAAGACGCCTTTTCTTCGAAGAAGAATCATCATTTCGGCCATTACCTTGGTAAAGACCCGGGGTGCCGTGGACAATCCAAACGGCAGCGTCTGAAACTGATAATGACAGTTCTGTACTACGAACCTGAGGTACCCTTGGTGAGAAGGGCAATTTGGGACATGAAGGTAAGCATCCTTGATGTCCAGGGACACCATATAGTCCCCTTCTTCCAGGTTCGCTATCACTGCTCTGAGTGACTCCATCTTGAATTTGAACCTTTGTATGTAAGTGTTCAAAGATTTCAGATTTAGAATAGGTCTCACCGAGCCTTCTGGCTTCGGTACCACAAATAGTGTGGAATAATACCCCTTTCCCTGTTGTAGGAGGGGTACTTTGATTATCACCTGCTGGGAATACAGCTTGTGAATTGCTTCCAATACTGCCTCCCTGTCGGAGGGAGACGTTGGTAAACCAGACTTCAGGAACCTGCGAGGGGGAGACGTCTCGAATTCCAATCGGTACCCCTGGGATACTACCTGTAGGATCCAGGGGTCCACTTGCGAGTGAGCCCACTGCGCGCTGAAACTCTTGAGACGACCCCCCACCGCACCTGAGTCCGCTTGTAAGGCCCCAGCGTCATGCTGAGGACTTGGCAGAAGCGGTGGAGGGCTTCTGTTCCTGGGAAGAGGCTGTCTGCTGCAGTCTTTTTCCCTTTCCTCTACCCCGGGGCAGATATGACTGGCCTTTTGCCCGCTTGCCCTTATGGGGACGAAAGGACTGAGGCTGAAAAGACGGTGTCTTTTTCTGCTGAGAGGTGAGTTGGGGTAAAAAGGTGGATTTTCCAGCTGTTGCCGTGGCCACCAGGTCCGAAAGACCGACCCCAAATAACTCCTCCCCTTTATACGGCAATACTTCCATATGCCGTTTGGAATCCGCATCACCTGACCACTGTCGTGTCCATAAACATCTTCTGGTAGAAATGGACATCGCACTTACTCTTGATGCCAGGGTGCAAATATCCCTCTGTGCATCACGCATATATAGAAACGCATCTTTTAAACGCTCTATAGTCAATAAAATACTGTCCCTGTCCAGGGTATCAATATTTTCAGTCAGGGACTCCGACCACGCCACCCCAGCGCTGCACATCCAGGCTGAGGCAATTGCTGGTCGCAGTATAACACCAGTATGTGTGTATATACTTTTTAGGACATTTTCCAGCTTCCTATCAACTGGCTCCTTGAGGGCGGCCGTATCAGGAGACGGTAACGCCACTTGTTTTGATAAGCGTGTGAGTGCCTTATCCACCCTAGGGGGTGTTTCCCAACGCGCCCTAACTTCTGGCGGGAAAGGGTATAATGCCAATAATTTCTTAGATATCAGCAATTTTTTATCGGGGGAGACCCACGCATCATCACACACTTCATTTAATTCTTCTGATTCAGGAAAAACTACGGGTAGTTTTTTCACACCCCACATAATACCCTTTTTTGTGGTACTTGTAGTATCAGAAATATGCAAAGCCTCCTTCATTGCCGTGATCATGTAACGTGTGGCCCTACTGGAAAATACGTTTGTTTCTTCACCGTCGACACTGGAGTCAGTGTCCGTGTCTGTGTCGACCGACTGAGGTAATGGGCGCTTTAGAGCCCCTGACGGTGTTTGAGACGCCTGGACAGGCACTAACTGACTTGCCGGCTGTCTCATGTCGTCAACAGTTTTTTGTAAAGTGCTGACACTATCACGTAATTCCTTAAATAAGACCATCCAGTCAGGTGTCTACTCCCTAGGGGGTGACATCACTACTACAGACAATTGCTCCGCCTCCACACCATTTTCCTCCTCATACATGTCGACACACGCGTACCGACACACAGGACACACACAGGGAATGCTCTGATAGAGGACAGGACCCCACTAGCCCTTTGGGGAGACAGAGGGAGAGTTTGCCAGCACACACCAGAGCGCTATATATGTATAGGGACAACCTTATAAATAAGTGTTTCTCCCTTATAGCTGCTATATATGTTTTTATATGCCAAATTAGTGCCCCCCCCCCTCTCTTTTTTACCCTGTTTCTGTAGTGCAGGACTGCAGGGGAGAGTCAGGGAGACGTCCTTCCAGCGGAGCTGTGAGGGAAAATGGCGCTTGTGTGCTGAGGAGATAGGCTCCGCCCCCTTCACGGCGGCCTTTCTCCCGCTTTTTATGAGGTAAAATGGCAGGGGTTAAATACATCCATATAGCCCAGGAGCTATATGTGATGTATTTTTTACCATAAATAGTGTTTTCATTGCGTCTCAGGGCGCCCCCCCCCCAGCGCCCTGCACCCTCAGTGACCGGAGTGTGAAGTGTGCTGAGAGCAATGGCGCACAGCTGCAGTGCTGTGCGCTACCTTTCTTGAAGACAAGATGCCTTCTGCCGCCGATTTCTGGACCTCTTCACTCTTCTGGCTCTGTAAGGGGGCCGGCGGCGCGGCTTCGGGACCCATCCATGGCTGGGCCTGTGATCGTCCCTCTGGAGCTAATGTCCAGTAGCCAAGAAGCCCAATCCACTCTGCACGCAGGTGAGTTCGCTTCTTCTCCCCTTAGTCCCTCGATGCAGTGAGCCTGTTGCCAGCAGGACTCACTGAAAATAAAAAAACCTAAGTCTATACTTTTATTCTAAGCAGCTCAGGAGAGCTACCTAGATTGCACCCTTCTCGGCCGGGCACAAAAACCTAACTGAGGCTTGGAGGAGGGTCATAGGGGGAGGAGCCAGTGCACACCACCTAGTCCTAAAGCTTTTACTTTTGTGCCCTGTCTCCTGCGGAGCCGCTAATCCCCCATGGTCCTGACGGAGTCCCCAGCATCCACTTAGGACGTCAGAGAAAATGATGCTTACCTTTTTGAAGATGGAGAGTCAGTGGAGGTACAGCCAACGCGTTTCGTCCTTAGACTTCATCACCCCTTGATGAAGTCTAAGGACGAAACGCGTTGGGTGTACCTCCACTGACTCTCCATCTTCAAAAAGATAAGCATCATTTTTATCATCCTGAAATATTTTTTATCAGTATGAAATTGTTTTTACTGATTTTACATGATTTTGGATTCTAGCTAAATTATATACTCTATTTTTACCTGTTTATGTTTTTAAAATCTTTTTTTTTTACTGCATATCAAAAAAAAAATGTTTACCTACTTTTTTATCCCATCATTATGTTATAAATTGCATAAATAAATATATTGTTACCCTTTTTCTAAAACCGTATCCTGCTATATTCTTCATAGTTACTTTAATTTGATAGACACTGTAAGTCGCTGGTACCCCTATTCCCCTATATATATATATATATATATATATATATATATATATGCACACACACTCATGTATATACATGCATATACATGTATACACAAATACACGTATGTACATGTTTATGTATGTATAATACACTGATAGAGTACATTATATTTATGAATTAATTGCTTCCCGATTCTGCAGCATCATCATCAGCACCACCAGTGTTACTCACAGTCACTTCACACTGACTGCTGCACAACACATCACTTAATTTCCGGGCCGCCCGCCACCTGGTGAAGAGACATGGGAGATGAAGGACCAGCAGTGCCACGTTGAGCGGAAGTATTGTGAATTAGTTACCCACACACTCCTTGTGACACCTGCTCCCCGTCTGCCCTCCCACCCGCCGCCTGCCGTCCGGAACCCGCACTGACAAGTAAGTCTCAGCAGAATGTGTCTGCCAGCAGCTCCCAGTCCCTCCTAGAGGAACACTGCCAGTGGTGTGGCGGCCGCGGCACACTAGGACTGAGAGACCGCAGCAGGAGGAAAGCACAGGTGGGCGGGAGGAGAGCATGGGCGGACATCACCACGTCACATTGCAAGGTGACGCCAGTCCCCCCAGTGAGGCCGCCGACGAATGCACTCAGCATAGTATTAGCAGCAGGCAGAGGGGGGGCGGGTGCAGCGGTGGTGGGAGGTACGGAAATGAGCTGCAGGCTAGGCTCCACCGATCACACACTCAGCGATCACTGTGCTACAGCAAGCGTGGCGTGCAGCGGTGCTGGACATTAGGGAGTGCCTGTGCGCACCAGGCACCCCCTGTACGCACGCCTATGCGCTACCACCCCCCATATGCCACACTACATCACTATGCTACAGCCCTCCCATATGCTGCACTTCATAATTACACTATACCCCCCATACAACATACTACATCACCACACTACACTACTCACAATAAAATTAAAACATCCCAGTTCCTAATTCTTAATGAGCTCACGTGAGTTCTCTCCCCAACGGAGCTCCAGACCAAGTAACAATGAAGACACCAGCAGCGTGTAGGGGGCAGGCCTGGTCCACTTGTCAGGAGAGAGCAGTCACAGGAGGGTAAGAAGGGGGCGGGGCCTAGTCCTACAGACGGGAGAGAGCACAGACAGGAGAGAGCAAGGTACAGGGGTAGAAGGGGACGGCTGATGTGAAGAAGGGGGCGGGGCCTATTCTTACAGGCTTTCAAAATTCGACTTTAAAATTCGACATTTGACAAATTCGACTTTTCTGCAATGGTACAAATGCGGCAATTCGACAAAAGTATATTCAATTGAAGTTTGTAAATTCGACAACAGTGCTTTTAAACAGTAAATTCGTCATTTTCAATCCGCAACACTTTGCTGGCGGAATCTAATTAAAAAATTTTTAAAAACATGTTTTTTTTTGCTGTTTTTTTTTTTTTGGTAATAGCATATCTATTTATATTAGAAGGGATTAGGTACTTGGTTTGTCTTTTTTGGAGGCACAAGTATTATTTATATATTTTTTAAAATATTATTTATTTTTTAAATGGAATGTGAAAAATCCAGAAAAAAAATTGCGTGGGTCCCCCCTCCAAAGCATAACCAGCCTCGGGCTCTTCGAGCCGGTCCTGGTTCTAAAAATCCGGGGGGAAAACGGACAGGGGATCCCCCGTATTTTTAAAACCAGCACCGGGCTCTGCGCCTGGTGCTGGTGCAAAAAATACGGGGGACAAAAAGAGTAGGGATCCCCCGTATTTTTTACACCAGCATCGGGCTCCACTAGCTGGACAGATAATGCCACAGCCGGGGGTCACTTTTATACAGTGCCCTGCGGCCGTGGCATTAAATATCCAACTAGTCACCCCTGGCCGGGGTACCCTGGGGGAGTGGGGACCCCTTCAATCAAGGGGTCCCCCCCCAGCCACCCAAGGGCCAGGGGTGAAGCCCGAGGCTGTCCCCCCCATCCAAGGGCTGCGGATGGGAGGCTGATAGCCTTGAGAAAATTTAAAGAATATTGTTTTTTCTAGTAGTACTACAAGTCCCAGCAAGCCTCCCCCGCAAGCTGGTACTTGGAGAACCACAAGTACCAGCATGCAGGAGAAAAACGGGCCCGCTGGTACCTGTAGTTCTACTGGGAAAAAAAATAAGAATTTACTTACCGATAATTCTATTTCTCGTAGTCTGTAGTGGATGCTGGGGACTCCGTCAGGACCATGGGGTTTAGCGGCTCCGCAGGAGACAGGGCACAATAATAAAAGCTTTAGGATCAGGTGGTGTGCACTGGCTCCTCCCCCTATGACCCTCCTCCAAGCCTCAGTTAGGATACTGTGCCCGGACGAGCGTGCATAATAAGGAAGGATATTGAATCCCGGGTAAGACTCATACCAGCCACACCAATCACACCGTACAACCTGTGATCTGAACCCAGTTAACAGTATGATAACAACGAAGGAGCCTCTGAAAAGATGGCTCACAACAAGAATAACCCGATTTTTGTAACAATAACTATGTACAAGTATTGCAGACAATCCGCACTTGGGATGGGCGCCCAGCATCCACTACGGACTACGAGAAATAGAATTATCGGTAAGTAAATTCTTATTTTCTCTAACGTCCTAAGTGGATGCTGGGGACTCCGTCAGGACCATGGGGATTATACCAAAGCTCCCAAACGGGCGGGAGAGTGCAGATGACTCTGCAGCACCGAATGAGAGAACTCCAGGTCCTCCTCAGTCAGGGTGTGCCCCTGACCAAGTAGCAGCTCGGCAAAGTTGTAAAGCCGAGACCCCTCGGGCAGCCGCCCAAGATGAGCCCACTTCCTTGTGGAATGGGCTTTTACTGATTTTGGCTGTGGCAAGCCTGCCACAGAATGTGCAAGCTGAATTGTACTACAAATCCAGCGAGCAATCATCTGCTTAGAAGCAGGAACACCCATCTTGTTGGGTGCATACAGGCTAAACAGCGAGTCAGATTTTCTGACTCCAGTCGTCCTGGAAACATATATTTTCAGGGCCCTGACAACGTCAAGTAACTTGGAGTCCTCCAAGTCCCTAGTAGCCGCAGGTACCACAATAGGTTGGTTCATGTGAAAAACAGAAAACACCTTAAGGAGAAATTGAGGACGAGTCCTCAATTCTGCCCTGTCAGAATGAAAAATTAAGTAAGGGCTTTTATATGATAAAGCCGCCCATTCTGACACACGCCTGGCTGAAGCCAGGGCTAATAGAATCTTCACCTTCCATGTGAAATATTTTAATTCCACAGTGGTGAGTGGATCAAACCAATGTGACTTTAGGAAACTCAAAACAACATTGAGATCCCAAGGTGCCACTGGGGGCACAAAAGGAGGCTGTATATGCAGTACCCCTTTTACAAACGTCTGAACTTCAGGCACTGAAGCCAGTTCTTTCTGGAAGAAATTCGACAGGGTCGAAATTTGAACCTTAATGGACCCTAATTTTAGGCCCATAGACAGTCCTGTTTTCAGGAAATGTAGGAAACGACCCAGTTGGAATTCCTCTGTAGGGACCTTCTTGGCCTCACACCACGCAACATATTTTCGCCAAATGCGGTGAAAATGTTTTGCGGTTACATCCTTCCTGGCTTCGACCAGGGTAGGGATGACTTCATCTGGAATGCCCTTTCAGGATCCGGCGTTCAACTGCCATGCCGTCAAACGCAGCCGCGGTAAGTCTTGGAACAGACAAGGCCCCTGCTGGAGCAGGTCCTCTCTTAAAGGTAGAGTCCACGTTTCTTCCGTGAGCATCTCTTGAAGTTCTGGGTACCAAGTCCTTCTTGACCCATCCGGAACCACGAGTATCGTTCTTACTCATCTCCTTCTTATGATTCTCAGTACTTTTGGTATGAGATGCATAGGAGGGAACACATACCCTGACTGGTACACCCACAGTGTTACCAGAGCGTCCACCGCTATTGCCTGAGGGTCCCTTGACCTGGCGCAATATCTGTCTAGTTTTTTGTTCAGGCGGGACGCCATCATGTCCACCTTTGGTTTTTCCCAACGGTTTACAATCATGTGGAAGACTTCCCGCTGAAGTCCCCACTCTCCCGGGTGGAGGTTATGCCTGCTGAGGAAGTCTGCTTCCCAGTTTTCCACTCCCGGAATTAACACTGCTGAGAGTGTTATCGCATGATTTTTCGCCTAGCGAAGAATCCGTGCAGTTTCTGCCATTTCCCTCCTGCTTCATGTGCCGCCCTGTCTGTTTACGTGGGCGACTGCCGTGATGTTGTCCCACTGGATCAATACCGGCTGACCTTGAAGCAGAGGTCTTGCTAAGCTTAGAGCCTTGTAAATTGCCCTTAGCTCCAGTATATTTATGTGGAGAGAAGTCTCCAGACTTGATCACACTCCCTGGAAATTTTTTCCTTGTGTGACTGCTCCCCAGCCACTCAGGCTGGCATCCGTGGTCACCAGGACCCAGTCCTGAATGTCGAATCTGCGGCCCTTTCATAGATGAGCACTCTGCAGCCACCGCAGAAGAAAACACCCTTGTCCTTGGAGACAGGGTTATCCGCTGATGCATCTGAAGATGCGATCCGGACCATTTTCCCAGCAGATTCCACTGAAAGGTTCTTGCTTGAAATCTACCGAATGGGATCGCTTTGTAAGAAACCACCATTTTTCACAGGACCCTTGTGCAATGATGCACTGATACTTTTCCTGGTTTTAGGAGGTTCCTGACTAGCTCGGATAACTCCCTGTCTTCTCCGGGAGAAAACATCCTTTTCTGGACTGTGTCCAGAATCATTCCTAGGAACATTAGACGTGTCGTCGGAAAAAGCTGCGATTTTGGAATATTTAGAATCCACTCGTGCTGTCGTAGAACTACTTGAGATAGTGCTACTCCGACCGCCAACTGTTCTCTGGACCTTGCCCTTATCAGGAAAGCGTCCATATTTCTTTTAGGAAGAATCATCATTTCGGCCATTACCATGGTAAAGACCCGGGGTGCCGTGGACAATCCAAACGGCAGCGTCTGAACTGATAGTAACAGTTCTGTACCACGAACCTGAGATACCCTTGGTGAGAAGGGCAAAATTTGGACATGTAGGTAAGCGTCCCTGATATCCAGTGACACCATATCGTCCTGGTTCGCTATCACTGCTCTGAGTGACTCCATCTTGATTTGAACCCTTGTATGTAATTGTTCAAATCTTTTAGATCTCACCGAGCCGTTTGGCTTCAGTACCACAATATAGTGTGGAATAATACCCCTTCCCTTGTTGTAGGAGGGGTACTTTGATTATCACCTGCTGGGAATACAGCCTGTGAATTTTTTCCCAATACTGCCTCCCTGTCGGAGGGAGACGTTGGTAAAGCAGACTTCAGGAACTTGTGAGGGGAAGACGTCTCGAATTTCCAATGTACACCTGGGATACTACGTGTAGGATCCAGGAGTCCACTTGCGAGTGAGCCCACTGCGTGCTGAAACTCTTGAGATGACCCCCCACCGCACCTGAGTCCGCTTGTATGGCCCCAGCGTCATGCTGCGGACTTGGCAGAAGCTGTGGAGGACTTCTGTTCCTGGGAATGGGCTGCCTGCTGCAGTCTTCTTCCCTTTCCTCTAACCCTGGGCAGATATGACTGGCCTTTTGCCCGCCTGCCTTTATGGGTACGAAAGGACTGAGACTGAAAAGACTGTGTCCTTTTCTGCTGAGATGTGACTTGGGGTAACAAAAGTGGATTTTCCAGCTGTTGCCATGGCCACCAGGTCCGATGGACCGCCCCTTTATACGGCAATACTTCCATGTGCCGTCTGGAATCTGCATCACCTGACCACTGTCGTGTCTATAAACATCGTCTGGCAGATATGGACATCACATCTACTCTTGATGTCAGAATGCAAATATCCCTCTGCGCATCTCGCATATATAGAAATGCATCCTTAAAATGCTCTATAGTCAATAAAATATTGTTCCTGTCAAGGGTATCAATATTTTCAGTCAGGAAATCCGACCAAGCCCCCCCAGCGCTGCACATCCAGGCTGAGGCGATTGCTGGTCGTAGTATAACACCAGTATGTGTGTATATACTTTTTAGGATATTTTTTAGCTTCCTATCAGCTGGCTCCTTGAGGGCGGCCGTATCTGGAGACGGTAACGCCACTTGTTTTTATAAGCGTGTGAGCGCCTTATCCACCCTAAGGTGTGTTTCCCAACTCGCCCTCACTTCTGGCGGGAAAGGGTATACCTCCAATAATTTTCTATCGGAGGAAACCCACGTATCATCACACCCTTTAATTTATCTGATTCAGGAAAAACTACAAGTAGATTATTCCCACCCTACATAATACCCTTATTTGTGGTACTTGTAGTATCAGAAATATGTAACACCTCCTTCATTGCCCTTAACATGTAACGTGTGGCCCTAAAGGAAAATACGTTTGTTTCTTCACCGTCGACACTGAAGTCAGTGTCCGTGTCTGTGTCGACCAACTGAGGTAAATGGGCGTTTTTACAAGCCCCTGACGGTGTCCGAGACGCCTGGACAGGTACTAATTTGTTTGCCGGCCGTCTCATGTCGTCAACCGGCCTTGCATCGTGTTGACATTATCACGTAATTCCTAAATAAGCCATCCATTCCGGTGTCGACTCCCTAGAGAGTGACATCACCAATACAGGCAATTTGCTCCGCCTCCTCACCAACATCGTCCTTCTACATGTCGACACACACGTACCGACACACAGCACACACACAGGGAATGCTCTGATAGAGGACAGGACCCCACTAGCCCTTTGGGGAGACAGAGGGAGAGTTTGCCAGCACACACCAAAAAACGCTATAATTATACAGGGACAACCCCTTATACAAGTGTTTTCCCTTATAGCATTTTCACATATGTAATCATATCGCCAAATAAGTGCCCCCCCTCTCTGTTTTAACCCTGTTTCTGTAGTGCAGTGCAGGGGAGAGCCTGGGAGCCTTCCTCACAGCAGAGCTGAGCAGGAAAATGGCGCCGTGTGCTGAGGAGAATAGGCCCCGCCCCCTAAAACGGCGGGCTCTTCTCCCGGAGTTTGTGAGATCTGACAGGGGTTAAATACATCCATATAGCCTCAAGGGCTATATGTGATGTATTTTAGCCATAAAAAAGGTATAATACATTGCTGCCCAGGGCGCCCCCCCCAGCGCCCTGCACCCTCAGTGACCGCTGGTATGAAGTGTGCTGACAACAATGGCGCACAGCTGCAGTGCTGTGCGCTACCTTATGAAGACTGAAAGTCTTCTGCCGCCTGTTTCTGGACCTCTGGACCTCTTCAACTTCGGCATCTGCAAGGGGGGTCGGCGGCACGGCTCCGGGACGAACCCCAGGGTGAGACCTGTGTTCCGACTCCCTCTGGAGCTAATGGTGTCCAGTAGCCTAAGAAGCAAATCCATCCTGCACGCAGGTGAGTTTACTTCTCTCCCCTTGTAACTTAAACTTTTATTCTAAGCAGCTCAGGAGAGCCACCTAGATTGCACCCTTCTCGGCCGGGCACAAAAATCTAACTGAGGCTTGGAGGAGGGTCATAGGGGGAGGAGCCAGTGCACACCACCTGATCCTAAAGCTTTTATTATTGTGCCCTGTCTCCTGCGGAGCCGCTAAACCCCATGGTCCTGACGGAGTCCCCAGCATCCACTTAGGACGTTAGAGAAATACCCAAATAAAAACAGGACACAGACACCGTGAAAGTATAACTTTATTTCACACCTGCCGACACACACATACTTACCTATGTTGACATGAAGCAGTCGGTCCTCTTCTCCAAGTAGAATCCACGGGTACCTGAAAATAAGATAATTATACTCACCTGATCCAGGTTCCAGATTAAATCCACGTACTTGGCAAAACAACAAACCGAACACCCGGACCAGACGGACTGAAAGGGGTCCCATGTTTACACATGGGACCCCTTTCCAGGAATGCAGACATCCGAATCTCGCGAGAATCAGACAGCGGGATGATGACGTTCGTGCGCGCTCGGGCTAGCCGAGCAAGGCGGGAAGGTTCGAACCTGCCTCGGACCCGTGTAAAATGGGTGAAGTTCGGGGGGTTCGGATTCCGACGAACCGAACCCACTCATCACTAGTATGTACGTGTGTGTCAGGTGCCGTGCGCGTACGTACGTGTCAGTGCCGTGCGTGTACGTACGTGTGTGTCAGGTGTCGTGCGTGTACGTGTGTGTGTGTGTGTGTCAGGTGGCGCGTACCTACATGTGTGTATGTCAGGTGCTGTGCATGTGTGTACGTACACGCGTGTGTCAGGTGCCGCGCGTGTACGTGTGTGTGTGCCAGGAGCCGCGCGTGTACATGTGTGTGGGTGTCAGGAGCCGTGCGTATACGTACATACGTGTAGGTGTCAGGTGCCGAGCATATACGTACATACGTGTGTGTGTCAGGAGCCGCGCGTGTTCATACATGTGTGTGTGTGTCAGGAGCCACGCGTGCGTGTGTGTGTGTGTCAGGAGCCATGCGTGTGCATACGTGTGTGTGTCAGGTGCCACACGTGTACGTACGTGTGTGTGTGTGTGTGTGTGTTAAATGCCGCGTGTGTATGTACGTATGTATGTGTGTGCCTGGAGCCGCGCGTGTACATACATGTGTGTGTTTCAGGTGCTGTACGTGTATGTGTGTGTCTCAGGTGCTGCACGTGTATATGTGTGTATCTCAGGTGCTGCATTTGTATGCGTCAGCTGCCACGTGGGTGTCAGGTGTTGAGCGTGTATGTGTTTGTGTCGCATCTGTATGTGTGTGACTGTCAGGTGCTGCGCGTGTATGTGTGTGTCAGGTGCTGCATGTGTATATATGTGTGAGTGGCAGGTGCTGCGTGTGTATACGAGTGTTTGTGAGGTGCTGCGAGTGTATGTGTGTGTTAGGTGCTCTGAGTGTATATGATTGTGTGTCAGGTGCTGTGCGTGTGTGCGTTAAATGCCACATGTATGTATGTGTGTCAGGTGCTGTGTGTGTGTGTGTGTGTGTGTGTGTGTGTCAGGTGCTGCATGTCTGTGTGTGTGGGTGTCTCAGGTGCTGCGTGTGTGTGTCTGTGTCTGTCAGGTGCTGCATGTGTGTGTCAGGTGCTGCATGTCTGCGTGTGTGTGTCAGGCGCTGCATGTCTGTGTCAGGTGCTGCGTGTGTGTGTCAGGTGCTGCGTATGTGTGTGTGTGTCAGGTGCTGCGTGTCTGTGTTAGGTGCTGCGTGTCTGCGTGTGTGTGTCAGGTGCTGCGTGTCTGCGTGTGTGTGTCAGGTGCTGCGTGTGTGTGTCAGGTGCTGCGTGTCTGCGTGTGTGTGTCAGGTGCTGCGTGTGTGTGTGTCAGGCACTGCATGTCTGTCAGGTGCTGCGTGTGTGTGTGTGTGTCAGGTGCTGTGTGTGTGTGTGTGTGTGTGTGTGTGTGTTTCAGGTGCTGCGTGTGTGTGTGTGTGTCGGGTGCTGCGTGTGTGTGTGTGTCAGGTGCTGCGTGTCTGCGTGTGTGTGTGTCAGGAGCTGCGTGTGTGTGTGTGTGTCAGGTGCTGCCTGTCTGCGTGTGTGTCAGGTGCTGCGTGTGTGTGTGTGTCAGGTGCTGCATGTCTGTGTGTCAGGTGCTGTGTGTGTGTGTGTGTGTCAGGTGCTGCATGTCTGTGTGTCAGGTGCTGCATGTCTGTGTGTGTGTGTGTGTCAGGTGCTGTGTGTGTGTGTGTGTGTGTGTGTGTGTGTCAGGTGCTGCGTGTGTGTGTGTGTGTGTGTCAGGTGCTGCGTGTGTGTCAGGTGCTGCGTGTCTGCGTGTGTCAGGTTCTGCGTGTGTGTGTGTCAGGTGCTGCGTGTCTTCGTGTGTGTGTCAGGTGCTGCATGTCTGCGTGTTTGTGTGTCAGGTGCTGCGTGTCTGCGTGTGTGTCAGATGCTGCGTGTGAGTGCGTGTGTCAGGTGCATGAGTGTGAGTGTCAGGTGCGTGTGAGTGTGTGTGTCAGGTGCTGCGTGTGCGTGTGTGTCAGGTGCTGCGTGTGCGTGAGGTGCTGCGTGTGCGTGTGTGTCAGGTGCGTGAGTGTGCGTGTGTGTCAGGTGCGTGAGTGTGCGTGTGCGTCAGGTGCGTGAGTGTGTGTGTGTGTGTGTCAGGTGCGTGAGTGTGTGTGTGTCAGGTGCGTGAGTGTGTGTGTCAGGTGCGTGAGTGTGTGTGTGTCAGGCGCTGCATGTCTGTGTGTGTCAGGCGCTGCGTGTCTGTGTGCGTCAGGCGCTGCGTGTCTGTGTGCGTCAGGCGCTGCGTGTCTGTGTGTGTGTCAGGTGCTGCGTGTCTGTGTGTGTGTCAGGTGCTGCGTGTGAGTGTGTGCGTGTGTGTCAGGTCCGTGTGTGTGTCAGGTGCTGCGTGTGTGTCAGGTGCTGCGTGTGTGCGTGTGTGTCAGGCGCTGCATGTGCGTGTGTCAGGCGCTGCATGTGCGTGTGTCAGGCGCTGCATGTCTGTGTGTGTCAGGCGCTGCGTGTCTGGGGAAGGTGGCCGGACACACAGCAGGGAGGGGGGTGGCCGGACACACAGCAGGGAGGGGGGGTGGCCGGACACACAGCAGGGAGGGGGGGTGGCCGGACACACAGCGGGGGTGGGGTGGGGGTGGCGGCCGGACACACAGCAGGGGGGGAAGGGGGGGGGCGGACACACAGCAGGGAGGAGGAGGAGGAGGAGGAGGAGGGGGGGTTGGCTGGACACACAGCAGGGAGGGGAGGGTGACCGGACACACGGCAGGGAGGGAAGGGGGTAGGGGGTGGCCGGACACAGCAAGAGGAGGGGGGGTGGCCGGACACACAGCAGGGGAGGGGAGGGTGGCCGGACACACAGCAAGGAGGGGGGGTGGCTGGACACACAGCAGGGAGGTGGGGGTGACGGGACACACGGCAGGGAGGGGAGGGGGTGGCCGGACACAGCAGGGAGGAGGGGGGGGGGTGGCCGGACACACAGCAGGGGAGGGGAGGGTAACTGGACACACGGCGGGGGGGGGTGGCTGGACACACGGCAGGGGGGGGTGGCTGGACACACGGCGGGGGGGGGCTGGACACACGGCGGGGGTGGGGTGGCTGGACACATGGCGGGGGTGGGGGGGAAACACGGCGGGGGGGGGTGGCTGGACACACGGCGGGGGGGGGTGGCTGGACACACAGCAGGGAGGGGAGGGTGACCGGACACACGGAAGGGAGGAGGAGGTGTGGCCGGACACACAGCAGGGGGGGGGGCGGACACAAAGCAGGGAGGGGAGGGGGTGGCCGGACATAGCGGGAGGAGGGGGTTTGGCCGAACACACAGCACGGGAGGGGAGGGTGGCTGGACACACAGCAGGGAGGGCGGCGGGGGGGGACACACAGCAGGGAGGGCGGCGGGGGGGGACACACAGCAGGGAGGGCGGCGGGGGGTGACACACAGCAGGGAGGGCGGCGGGGGGGGACACACAGCAGGGAGGGCGGGGGATATGGAAGGACACACAGCAGGGCGGACAGGCACATAGCAGGGAGGGCTGGGGGGGGCGGACGGACACACAGCAGGGAGGGGGGGACCTTCGGACACACTGCAGGGCGGGGGGGGGGGGGGACGGACACACCCGACACACTGCAGGGACGGCGAGGGGAGGGGAGACGGACGCACAGCAGGGAGGGCGAGGGGGTGGGGGACGACGGACACACAGCAGGGAGGGAGGGGAGGACTGGTGACCATAGAGACCTTGATAAATATCGCATACTGCAGGGAGGGAGGGCCGGACACAGCAGGAGGAGAAGGAGGGAGGAGTGGCCGGACACAGCTGCCCGAGACGGCTCCTACTGCCAGCCGCACCACAGACGCGGGGAGGAGACGCAGGCAGCAACCGGGGAAGGTCCGGCGGGCGGCCGGGCACACAGCGGGAGGGAGGGCGGACAAGCGGGGGAGAAGTGGAAGCTGGGTACACAGCGGTGGGCTGCCTGACAGAACTCACCCAGTGCTACGCAGCTCCGGCGAGCTCCTCCCGCTTCATGGACCTCAGTGAACTCACGCGCCGGGAACCGCTGGCTGTCCTCCTGCAGCTCCACGTGACTCCTTCCCACTCTGTCTCCTCGTGCCCAACTGCCAGAGCTACTCTGTACACCCCCTGCTGGCGGCCACTGCGCAGCCGCAACAAATTGAAAAGCCCTATCTTTATAATGGGGCATATTTTACTTAATTAAAAAAAAAACTGTAACTTCCTGAAAAACCTTAACCCCAAAAGGCACTACACTGGGACATACTCTATCTAGTAAAACAAACCCCAAGTCTTAATTCGTCCTCTATCCTGAGTTATGCCTTCCCAAAAAAATCCTCATTCACTCTATGGGAATACGGTGTCAAAAAGCCACAGAGGGAGTGGCAGAAAAAAACTGACAGTTGGAACTTTAGGTTACTCCCAATTCCTCATTTTTTATTATTTTGCCCTGAAATTTGGCATGCAGCACCGGGTGACGATTCTACGCTCCCATGCCAAATTTCAGCTCAGTACGTCCAATCAGTTTTGAGGAGTAGCCCCTCAAACACCATGCCCCCATCTCAGAAGTTCCCTATGGGAGAATTCCGTTTGTTCGATTCAGCCTTAATATAAGGGCACGACCGTGCCCTTATAATAAATATATATATATATATATATATAGATATAGATATATAATATATGTATGTGGCTGTGTACATATATACACGCGTGTGTGTGTGTGTGTGTGTGTGTGTGTGTATATATACAGTGGCGGAACAAGCAAGCGGTGGGCCCAGGTGCAACAAAATGCTTTGGGCCCCCCATCCAAGTACACCCCATGGGCAGTGCGCGCCGTAGGCGCGCGCGCAAAAATACATAGTGGCGTGGCTTCGTGGGGAAGGGGTGTGTCCACAAAATAATACCAATTCATAAAACGGTGCACAGTAGTCTCCATTCTTCAAATTACGCCGCACAGTAGCACCACTACACCAGGTAGAGACCCTTTTACTCCTTACAGCGAACAGATTCCCCTTTTTACACATAACGGCAGACAGCGTGCACTTTTTACACATAACGGCAGACAGCGTGCCCTCGTTACACATAGCGGCAGACAGCATACACTTTTTACACAATGGCAGACAGCGTGCCCTCGTTACACATAGCGGCAGACAGCGTGCCCTCGTTACACATAGCGGCAGACAGCGTGCACTTTTTACACATTACGGCAGGCAGCGTCCCCATTTTACACATTACGGCAGACAGCGTCCCCATTTTACACATTACGGCAGACACCATACACTTTTACACATAACGGCAGATAGCGTGCCCTTTTTACACATTACGGCAGGCAGATTCTACCTTTTTACACATAGCGGCAGGCAGATTCCCCATTTTTACATTGCGGCATGCAGATTCCCCATTTTTATACATAGCGGCAGGCAGTCCCCCCTTTTTACACATTGCGGCAGGCAGTCCCAACAAATAAAAAAAGAAATTACCTGCTTGTTGCCAGGGGTTTCATGCACTTGGTTCCATGCACAGTGCCAGGATGTCATGCTCGTTGCCAGGGGTTTCATGCACTGGGTGTCATGCTCGTTGCTAGTGGGTAGTGCTTGTTGCTAGGGCCGTGCTCCCAGTGCCACATATGCTCCCAGTGCCAGATATTCCCCCACAGTGCCAGGTATATGCACCCAGTGCCAGATATTCTCCCACAGTGCCAGATATTCCCCCCCAGTGCCAGGTATATGCCCCCAGTGCCAGGTACATGCCCCCCCAGTGCCAGTTATATGCCCCAGTGCCAGGTATATGCCCCCAGTGCCAGGTATTCCCCCCCAGTGCCTGCTTCCCCCCCAGTGCCAGGTATATGCCCCCAGTGCCGGGTATATGCCCCCCCAGTGCCAGATATTCTCCCACAGTGCCAGATATTCCCCCCCAGTGCCAGGTATATGCCCCCAGTGCCAGATATTCCCCCCCAGTGCCAGGTATATGCCCCCAGTGCCGGGTATATGCCCCCCCAGTGCCAGATATTCTCCCACAGTGCCAGATATTCCCCCCCAGTGCCAGGTATATGCCCCCAGTGCCAGGTACATGCCCTCAGTGCCGGGTATATGCCCCCCCAGTGAAAGGTATATGTCCCCAGTGCCAGATCTGTCCCCCCAGTGCCAGGTATATGTCCCCAGTGCCAGATCTGTCCCCCCAGTGCCAGGTATATGTCCCCAGTGCCAGATCTGTCCCCCCAGTGCCAGGTATATGTCCCCAGTGCCAGATCTGTCCCCCCAGTGCCAGGTATATGTCCCCAGTGCCAGATCTGTCCCCCCAGTGCCTGCTCCCCCGGTCCCCCCCCCCCCCCCCTATGTGTTGGAGGGACACGAGCGCATCGCGCGTCTCTACTGTGTCCCTCCTGGCTCTCCCCCGCTTGTCTAATGAAGCATGTGCCGTTCGTGAGCCAATCAGAGCTCACGAACGGCACATGCTTCCTTAGAGCGGCCGGGGGAGAGCCAGGAGGGACACAGAGAGACGCGCGATGCGCTCGTGTCCCTCCAACACATAGGGGGGGGGGGGGCGGGGGAGCGGGGGAGCAGCAAGGAGGGAGAGGAGAACGCAGATTGACATGCGGACTCTCGTCCGCATGTCAATCTGTTCTAAATGCCGGCCGGCGGCTGTGGGCCCCTGAGTGCGGCGGGGCCCCAGTGCAATGCACTGCCTGCCCCGCCAGTAGTTCCGCCCCTGTATATATATATATATATCTATCATGTGTGTATTACTGGTGTCGGCTGGTCTGAGGGATATCTGTGTTGAATTTGTTTGTTTCTTATTTTTTTTATTTTTCTATTTTATTATATATATATATATATATATATAATATATATATATATATATATTTTTTTTTATTTTTTTTGGGGGGGCGCAAAATTTCTGTCTTGTGCCGGTAGTCCTAGTTTCGGCCCTGAGGAGGGGCATAGAGGGAGGAGACAGTTCACACCCTTTGAAAGTCTTAAAGTGCCCATGTCTCCTGCGGATCCCGTCTATACCCCATGGTTCTTAATGTGATCCCAGCATCCTCTAGGACGTATGAGAAAACAAATAACGCACACACGAGGAGGAGAGAACAAAGGAAGCTATAAGGAGGGGAGGGGAGGGGAGGGGGGGGGGGGGAAGGTAAGGTAGTAAAGGGATATTGGATAAACTATAACCTTATACATATTCATTAATGTACCAGTAGTTAGAAGTAGAAGAGCTCTAACAGAAACCACAAAGCTTATCTAAAGCCACACCACACTGGATATGCCCAATCTCATTTGATCTTTGAAGCAAAGCAGTATTGGACTTTGTTAATACCAAGCAGTCTCCCATCCATGTATTATCAGATTATTTAGGTGTTTTTAAACTACCAACACCCTTTTCTTGGTACTGTACATTTAATTTTTACACATATTCTTTTATGTACCAGAAGTTAGAAGTAGAAGAGCTCTAACAGAAACCACAAGCTCATCTACAGCCACAGCACACTGGATTTGCCCAATCTCTCCTGATCATGGAAGCTGAGCAGTGTTGGTCCTGGTTTTAGTACTTGGATGGGAGACCACCAGGAAATACCAGGAGCTGTGTGTATTTTTACAATACCAACACCGTTCTCTTGATGCATTCCATTTTGAAACATTGGGGCAGATCTATTAAGCCTGGTGAACTGATAAAGTAAAAAAATACAAAAGAATATAACCAGGCGCTAATACATCATCACCATATTCTGGTGATCAAATTACTGGTATTAAAAATTATGTACAAATAATACTGCAATTAATGTATACTTAAGCTGCAGGAGAGAGCTTGACTTGGGGTAAATCAAGTAAAAAAGAACCGGCACTTTAAAGTCTCCGGTAACACTGGAACACTGAACTAATCTCCTCTTGCGCTATAAATAGTATGATATGGCTCAAAGTTCAATAAAAACAAATAAATAATTTCATATATTCTATATTTTTTATTACATATAAATATATATATATATATATATATATATATATATATATATATATATATATATATATATATATATATATATATATACACTTTACAATAAACTATTAGACCGGTCAAATAAAATCACTAACAATATATTTGCATAGCTATAGGAGGTGGATCTTAGATAAACTCTGTGCACAGAGAAATTTTCAAAAATAAAAATCAGTCCATATATTGGATTAAAAAATCAATTTACCAGCTGTAATTCGCACCCATGTAGTAGATAATAAGATTTTACTTACCGATAAATCTATTTCTCGTAGTCCGTAGTGGATGCTGGGACTCCGTAAGGACCATAGGGAATAGCGGCTCCGCAGGAGACAGGGCACAAAATAAAAGCTTAAGGATCAGGTGGTGTGCACTGGCTCCTCCCCCTATGACCCTCCTCCAAGCCTCAGTTAGGATACTGTGCCCGGACGAGCGTACATAATAGGGAAGGATATTGAATCCCGGGTAAGACTCATACCAGCCACACCAATCACACCGTACAACTTGTGATCTGAACCCAGTTAACAGTATGATAAACGTAAAGGAGCCTCTGAAAAGATGGCTCACAACAATAATAACCCGAATTTTTTGTAACAATAACTATATACAAGTATTGCAGACAATCCGCACAAGGGATGGGCGCCCAGCATCCACTACGGACTACGAGAAATAGATTTATCGGTAAGTAAAATCTTATTTTCTCTGACGTCCTAGTGCATGCTGGGACTCCGTAAGGACCATGGGGATTATACCAAAGCTCCCAAACGGGCGGGAGAGTGCGGATGACTCTGCAGCACCGAATGAGAGAACTCCAGGTCCTCCTCAGCCAGGGTATCAAATTTGTAGAATTTAGCAAACGTGTTTGCCCCTGACCAAGTAGCTGCTCGGCAAAGTTGTAAAGCCGAGACCCCTCGGGCAGCCGCCCAAGATGAGCCCACCTTCCTTGTGGAATGGGCTTTTACAGATTTTGGCTGTGGCAATCCTGCCACAGAATGTGCAAGCTGAATTGTACTACAAATCCAACGAGCAATCGTCTGCTTAGAAGCAGGAGCACCCAGCTTGTTGGGTGCATACAGAATAAACAGCGAGTCAGATTTTCTGACTCCAGCCGTCCTGGAAACATATATTTTCAAGGCCCTGACAACGTCAAGCAACTTAGAGTCCTCTAAGTCCCTGGTAGCCGCAGGTACCACAATAGGTTGGTTCATGTGAAAAGCAGAAACCACCTTAGGTAGAAATTGAGGACGAGTCCTCAATTCCGCCCTGTCAGAATGAAAAATTAAGTAAGGGCTTTTATATGATAAAACCGCCAATTCTGACACACGCCTGGCTGAAGCCAAGGCTAACAGCATCGACACCTTCCATGTGAGATATTTTAAGTCCACAGTGGAAAGTGGTTCAAACCAATGTGACTTTAGAAAACTCAACACCACATTGAGATCCCAAGGTGCCACTGGAGGCACAAAAGGAGGCTGTATGTGCAGCACCCCTTTTACAAATGTCTGAACTTCAGGTACTGAAGCCAGTTCTTTCTGGAAGAAAATCGACAGGGCCGAAATTTGAACCTTAATGGACCCTAATTTTAGGCCCATAGACAGTCCTGTTTGCAGGAAATGAAGGAAACGACCCAGTTGAAATTCCTCTGTAGGGGCCTTCTTGGCCTCACACCACGCAACATATTTACGCCAAATGCGGTGATAATGTTTTGCGGTTACGTCCTTCCTGGCTTTGACCAGAGTAGGGATGACTTCTTCTGGAATGCCTTTTTCCCTCAGGATCCGGCGTTCAACCGCCATGCCGTCAAACGCAGCTGCGGTAAGTCTTGGAACAGACAAGGCCCCTGCAGTAGCAGGTCCTTTCTTAGAGGTAGAGGCCACGGTTCGTCCGTGAGCATCTCTTGAAGTTCCGGGTACCAAGTCCGTCTTGGCCAATCCGGAACCACGAGTATAGTTCTTACTCCTCTCCTTCTTATGATTCTCAGTACTTTTGGTATGAGAGGCAGAGGAGGGAACACATACACTGACTGGTACACCCACGGCGTTACCAGAGCGTCCACTGCTATTGCCTGAGGGTCCCTTGACCTGGCGCAATATCTGTCCAGTTTCTTGTTTAGACGTGACGCCATCATGTCCACCTTTGGTTTTTCCCAACGGTTTACAATCAGGTGGAAGACTTCTGGGTGAAGTCCCCACTCTCCCGGGTGAAGGTCGTGTCTGCTGAGGAAGTCTGCTTCCCAGTTGTCCACTCCCGGAATGAATACTGCTGACAGTGCTATCACATGATTTTCCGCCCAGCGAAGAATCCTTGCAGCTTCTGCCATTGCCCTCCTGCTTCTCGTGCCGCCCTGTCTGTTTACGTGGGCGACTGACGTGATGTTGTCCGATTGGATCAACACCGCCTGACCCTGAAGCAGAGGTTTTGCTTGACTTAGGGCATTGTAAATGGCCCTTAGTTCCAGAATGTTTATATGAAGAGATGTTTCCATGCTTGACCACAGGCCCTGGAAATTCCTTCCCTGTGTGACTGCTCCCCAGCCTCTCAGGCTGGCATCCGTGGTTACCAGGATCCAATCCTGAATGCCAAATCTGCGGCCCTCTAGTAGATGAGCACTCTGCAGCCACCACAGGAGAGACACCCTTGTCCTTGGCGACAGGGTTATCCGCTGATGCATCTGCAGATGCGATCCGGACCATTTGTCCAGTAGATCCCACTGAAATGTTCTTGCATGGAATCTTCCGAATGGAATCGCTTCGTAAGAAGCCACCATTTTCCCCAGGACCCTCGTGCACTGATGCACTGAGACCTGTCCTGGTTTTAGGAGGTTCCTGACTAGCTCGGATAACTCCCTGGCCTTCTCCTCCGGGAGAAACACCTTCTTCTGGACTGTGTCTAGAATCATTCCTAGGAACAGTAGACGTGTCGTTGGAATCAGCTGCGATTTTGGAATATTTAGAATCCACCCGTGCTGACGTAACACTACCTGAGATAGTGCTACTCCGACTTCTAACTGTTCCCTGGATCTTGCCCTTATCAGGAGATCGTCCAAGTAAGGGATAATTGAAATGCCTTTTCTTCGTAGAAGAATCATCATTTCGGCCATTACCTTGGTAAAGACCCGAGGTGCCGTGGACAATCCAAACGGCAGCGTCTGAAACTGATAATGACAGTTTTGTACTACAAACCTGAGGTACCCTTGGTGAGAAGGGTATATCGGGACGTGGAGATAAGCATCTTTGATGTCCAGAGACACCATATAGTCCCCTTCTTCCAGGTTCGCTATCACTGCTCTGAGTGACTTCATCTTGAATTTGAACCTTTTTATGTAAGTGTTCAAGGATTTCAGATTTAAAATTGGTCTCACCGAGCCGTCCGGCTTCGGTACCACAAACAGCGTGGAATAAAACCCCTTTCCTTGTTGCAGGAGGGGTACCTTGATTATCACCTGCTGGGAATACAGCTTGTGAATGGCTTCTAGAACTGCCTCCCTGTCGGAGGGAGACTTTGGTAAAGCAGACTTCAGGAAACGATGAGGGGGAAACGCCTCGAATTCCAGTTTGTACCCCTGCGATACTACCTGTAGAATCCAGGGATCCACTTGCGAGTGAGCCCACTGCGCGTTGAAATTTTTGAGACGGGCCCCCACCATATCTGAGTCTGCTTGTAAAGCCCCAGCGTCATGCTGAAGACTTGGCAGAAGCAGGGGAGGGCTTCTGCTCTTGGGAAGCGGCTGCATGGTGCAGTCTTTTTCCTCTTCCTCTGCCCCGGGGCAGAAAGGAGTGGCCTTTTGCTCGCTTGTACTTATGGGAACGAAAGGACTGAGATTGAAAAGACGGTGTCTTTTTCTGCTGATGTGGAGTGACCTGGGGTAAAAAGGTGGATTTTCCAGCCGTTGCCGTGGCCACCAGGTCCGATAGACCAGCCCCAAATAACTCCTCCCCTTTATACGGCAATACTTCCATGTGCCGTTTGGAATCCGCATCCCCTGACCACTGTCGCGTCCACAACGCTCTTCTGGCAGAGATGGACATAGCACTTACTCTTGATGCCAGGGTGCAAATATCCCTCTGTGCATCACGCATATATAGTAATGCATCCTTTAAATGTTCTATAGTTAACAAAATATTGTCCCTATCCAGGGTATCAATATTCTCAGTCAGGGAATCCGACCATGCACATCCAGGCTGAGGCGATTGCTGGTCGCAGTATAACACCAGTATGTGTGTATATACTTTTTAGGATATTTTCCAGCCTTCTATCAGCTGGTTCTTTGAGGGTAGCCGTATCAGGAGACGGTAACGCTACTTGTTTAGATAAACGTGTGAGCGCCTTATCTACCCTAGGGGGTGTTTCCCAACGCGCCCTAACCTCTGGCGGGAAAGGATATAATGCTAATAATTTTTTAGAAATTAGCTGTTTTTTATCGGGAGAAACCCACGCTTTTTCACACACCTCATTTATTTCCTCTGACTCAGGAAAAAATATTGGTAGTTTTTTCTCACCCCACATAATACCCTTCTTTGTGGTACTTGTAGTGTCAGAAAGGTTCAATGCCTCTTTCATTGCCGTGATCATGTAACGTGTGGCCCTACTGGACATTACGTTTGTCTCGTCACCGTCGACACTAGACTCAGTATCTGTGTCAGGGTCTGTGTCGACCCACTGAGGTAACGGGCGTTTTAGCGCCCCTGACGGTGTCTGAGACGCCTGGACAGGCACTAACTGATTTGCCGGCTGTCTCATGTCGTCAACAGTTTTTTGCAAATTGCTGACATTATCACTTAATTGTTTAAATACAATCATCCAGTCAGGTGTCGACTCCCTAGGGGGTGACATCACCAACGCAGGCAACTGCTCCGCCTCCACATAATTTTCCTCCTCATACATGTCGACACACGCGTACCGACACACAGCACACACACACCGGGAATGCTCTGATAGAGGACAGGACCCCACTTAGCCCTTTGGAGAGACAGAGGGAGAGTCTGCCAGCACACACCCAGCGCTATATATATATACAGGGATAACCTTATATAAGTGTTATTCCCTTATAGCTGCTGTTAATTATTGTTATTTGCTGCCAAAAATGCCCCCCCTTCTCTTTTTTACCCTGATTCTGAAGCAGGACTGCAGGGGAGAGTCAGGGAGCCGTCCTTCCAGCGGAGCTGTGAGGGAAAATGGCGCTTGTGTGCTGAGGAGATAGGCTCCGCCCCTTCACGACGTCCTTATCTCCCGCTTTTTTGTGTAAAATGGCAGGGGATTAAAATACATCCATATAGCCCAGGAGCTATATGTGATGTATTCTGTTTTGCCACCTAAGGTATTCTGTTATATTGCGTCTCAGGGCGCTCCCCCCCAGCGCCCTGCACCCTCAGTGACCGGAGTGTGAAGTGTGCTGAGAGCAATGGCGCACAGCTGCGGTGCTGTGCGCTACCTTAGTCTGAAGACAGGATGTCTTCTGCCGCCGATTTCACCGGACCTCTTCGTCTCTTCTGGCTCTGTAAGGGGGATGGCGGCGCGGCTCCGGTGACCCATCCAGGCTGAACCTGTGATCGTCCCTCTGGAGCTAGTGTCCAGTAGCCTAAGAAACCCGATCCACTCTGCACTCAGGTGAGTCCGTTTCTTCTCCCCTTAGTCCCACGATGCAGTGAGCCTGTTGCCAGCAGGACTCACTGAAAATAAAAAAAAAAACCTAACTAAACTTTTATTCTAAGCAGCTCAGGAGAGCCACCTAGATTGCACCCTTCTCGGCCGGGCACAAAAATCTAACTGAGGCTTGGAGGAGGGTCATAGGGGGAGGAGCCAGTGCACACAACCTGATCCTTAAGCTTTTATTTTGTGCCCTGTCTCCTGCGGAGCCGCTATTCCCCATGGTCCTTATGGAGTCCCAGCATCCACTAGGACGTCAGAGAAAACATATTTATAAGTTGTTATATATTGGAATTCCTCAATATGCTGCCACTTGGCAAAGGAGATGATATTGTGCAAAATAACCGCTCCACACTGGAGCCTTACGTGTAGCTTGCACCAGTTGTTATAACACGGGAGAGTCCAATGACAGAAGAGACGGTCTCGGGCTGCGGGAACGGCGCTTCACTGGCGCCTGCTGTGCTGAATAATTACCCGACTTCCAAGCTTTATGAGTCCACGCCTCCAAGTGCCGTATGCAGACACCACAATCACGGTTGTGTTCTCCCGATCTCCGTTTAGTCCACGGATATTACCGCTAGATGATGGTATATTTTGGGGCTGCAAATAAGGCTGGTATAAGGGTCCAATGACTCTCCCGTGTTATAACAACTGGTGCAAGCTACACGTAAGGCTCCAGTGTGGAGCGGTTATTTTGCACAATATCATCTCCTTTGCCAAGTGGCAGCATATTGAGGAATTCCAATATATAACAACTTATAAATATGTTATCTACTACATGGGTGCGAATTACAGCTGGTAAATTGATTTTTTAATCCAATATATGGACTGATTTTTATTTTTGAAAATTTCTCTGTGCACAGAGTTTATCTAAGATCCACCTCCTATAGCTATGCAAATATATTGTTAGTGATTTTATTTGACCGGTCTAATAGTTTATTGTAAAGTATGTATATATATATATATATATATATATATATATATATATATATTTATATGTAATAAAAAATATAGAATATATGAAATTATTTATTTGTTTTTATTGAACTTTGAGCCATATCATACTATTTATAGCGCAAGAGGAGATTAGTTCAGTGAACTGATAAAGTGCAAGGTGATAAAGTACAAGTCAGTCTGCTCCTAACTGTCATTTTTCAAACCCAGCCTGTGACATGGCAATTAGGAGCTGATTGGCTGGTACTTTATCACCATGCAAATTATCATTTCACCAGGTTTAATAAATCGTCCGCTTATTAATTTATGTACGAGTAGTTAGAAGTAGAAGAACTCTAACAGAAACCACTAAGCTCATCTACAGCCACACCACACTGTATATGCCCAATATCACCTGATTTTAGGCCTGGTTTGTTCTTGGATGTGAGACCACCTGGGAATACCAGGTGCTGTAGGTAGTTTTATACTACCAACACCGTTCTCTTGATGCATACTATTTTGAAACTTATTCATTGATGTTGAAGTTAGAAACAGCAAAAATCATCTACAGCCGCATCACACTGGATATGTCCAATCTCATCTGATGATGGAAGCTAAGCAGTGTTGTGCCTGGTTTGTTTTTGGATTTCAAGTCCTGCCTTCTGGTTTGGCCATGGCACCTCGGATATTTACCAAGGTCATGGCCGTGATGACGACCCTTCACCATCAGAGAATCAGGATCCTGCCAAATCTGGACGACTTGCTGATCCTGGTGAACTCCCAAGAGGTTCTCCACAGTTATCTGGAACTGGCGGTCCAATTCCTACAAGTCCACGGGTGGCTCATCAACTGAAAAAAGTCCTCGCTGGTCCCTGCTCGGAACATGGTGCACCTAGGGGCACTGCTGGACACACACAGCCAACAATTGTTTCTGTCTCCAGAGAAAGTCCTGAAAATTCAGGACAGTATCTTTCTCTCTCGCCCAAGAGTGTTGATACACACGGCGATGCAAGTACTAGACCTCATGGTGTCGGCTTTCGATATGGTAGAGTACGCTCAATTTCATTACCGCCCTCTGCAGAGGTTAATCCTCTCCAAGTGGGACGGCCTGCCTCATCGGATAATGTCTCAAATGATCTCCTTGACTCCGGAGGTTCGTCTGACACTGAGCTGGTGGCTAGGGACCAACAGTTGAGCAGGAGCCATCCCTTCTGGATCTCCAGCTGTGTCCTCCTGACAATGGATGCCAGTCTTTTGGGCTGGGCCACGGTGTTGGAGCAACACTTTCTCCAGGGTCGGTGAACCAGGGAGGAATCTCTCCTCCTGATATACATTCTGGAATTGCAGGCAGTGTTCAATTAATTGACACTGGCCCTGCCTCTAGTACAGAACAGGCCTGTTCAAGTACAATCTGACAACGCCACCACGGTAGTGTACACAAATCATCAAGGCGGCACTCGAAACTTGGCGGCACTCGAAACTGCATGGCAAAGCTGGAAGTATCAAAAATCCTCCATTGGGTAGAATGTCATCTGACAGCAATATCGGCAGTGTTCATTCCCGGAGTCCTCAACTGGGAAGCGGATTTCCTCAGTCGTCAGGACGTTCACGCTGGAGAGTGGAGAGGCCGCAGCAGAAATGTCTGCACTGGTGTCAGTAGGTGACTGAGGCAGGGATGATTGGGAGATAGTGGGTGACTGAAGCATGTATGAGTGGGAGATAGTGGGTGACTGAAGCCGGGGTGACTGGGAGATAGTGGGTTACTGAGGGAGGGGTGATAGGAAGGGGTTGGGTAAGTATGGGAAGAAAGTGGGTGACAGGGATAATAAATGACTAAGGCAGGGGTGATAGGGAGATAGTGGATGATTGTGCAGGGGTGACAGGGACAGTAAGAGACTGAGGCAGGGGTGACAGGGATAGTGGCTGACTGAGGCAGGGGTGACTGGGAGATAGTGGGTGACTGAGGCAGGGTTGATAGGGATAGTGGGTGACTGAAGCAGGGGTGACAGTGGGTGACTAAAGCAGGGGTGACTGGTATAGTGGGTGACTGAGGCAGGGATCGCAGGTATTGTGGTTGACTGAGGCAGCGGTGACTGGGAGATAGTGGGTAACTGAGGCAGGGGTGACAGGGAAAGTGTGTGACTCAGGCAGGGGTGATAGGGAGATAGTGGGCAGCATATCTCTGCCTTGCTGACAGCAGCACATTCCTGCTTCAATGACAGCAGCACATCCCTGCCTCGCTGACAGCAGCACATCCCTGCCTCGCTGACAGCAGCACATTTCTGCCTCGCTGACAGCAGCACATTTCTGCCTCGCTGACAGCAGCACAGCACTGCTTCGCTGACAGCAGCACATCACTGCTTCACTACCAGCAGCACATCCCTGCCTCACTGGCAGCAGAACATCCCTGCCTTACTGACAGCTGTATATAGGGCCTAATTCAGACCTGATCCCTGCTGTGCATATTCACACAACAGGAGATCAGGTCTGAAGTGCGTGTGTGCAGGTGCCGCAGTGCACCGGCACATGCCAGAGATGCGATCAGCCGCATCACACTGGATATGTCCAATCTCATCTGATGTTGGAAGCTAAGCAGTGTTGTGCCTAGTTAGTTTTTGGATTTCAGGTCCTGCCTTCTGGTTTGGCCACGGCACCTCGGAAATTCACCAAGGTCATGGCCGTGATGACGACCCTTCACCATCGGTGGACCAGGGAGGAATCTCTCCTCCCGATAAACATTCTGGAATTGCAGGCAGTGTTCAATTCATTGACACTAGCCCTGCCTCTAGTACAGAACAGGCCTGTTCAAGTACAATCGGACAACGCCACCACGGTAGTGTACACAAATCATCAAGGCGGCACTCGAAATTGCATAGCAAAGCTGGAAGTATCAAAAATCCTCAATTGGGTAGAACGTCATCTGCCAGCAATATCGGCAGTGTTCATTCCCGGAGTCCTCAACTGGGAAGCGGATTTCCTCAGTCGTCAGGACGTTCACGCTGGAGAGTGGAGAGGCCGCAGCAGAAATGTCTGCACTGGTGTCAGTAGGTGACTGAGGCAGGGATGACTGGGAGATAGTGGGTGACTGAAGCATGTATGAGTGGGAGATAGTGGGTGACTGAGGCCGGGGTGACTGGGAGATAGTCAGTGACTAAGGCAGGGGTGATAGGGATATAGTGGATGACTGTGGCAGGGGTGACAGGGACAGTAGGAGACTGAGGCAGGAGTGACAGGGATAGTGGGTGACTGAGGCAGGGGTGATAGGGTGACAGTGGGTGACTGAGGCAGGGGTGACAGGGATAGTGGGTGACTGAGGCAGGGGTGATATGGAGATAGTGGTTGACTGAGGCAGGGGTGACAGAGATAGTGGGTGACTAAAGCAGTGGTGACTGGTATAGTGGGTGACTGAGGCAGGGGTCGCAGGTATAGTGGTTAACTGAGGCAGCGGTGACTGGGAGATAGTGGGTAACTGGGGCAGGGGTGACAGGGAAAGTGTGTGACTCAGGCAGGGGTGATAGGGAGATAGTGGGCAGCAGATCACTGCCTTGCTGACAGCAGCACATCCCTGCTTCACTGACAGCAGCACATCCCTGCCTCATTGACAGCAGCACATACCTGCCTCACTTATAGCAGCACATCCCTGCCTTACTGACAGCAGCAGATCACTGCCTCACTGACAGCAGCAGATCACTGCCTCACTGGCAGCAGCAGATCCCTGCCTCATTGGCAGCAGCAGATCCCTGCCTCACTGGCAGCAGCAGATCCCTGCCTCACTGGCAGCAGCAGATCCCTGCCTTACTGACAGCTGTATATAGGGCCTAATTCAGACCTGATCTCTGCTGTGCATATTCACACAACAGGAGATCAGGTCTGAAGTGTGTGTGTGTGCTGGTGCCGCAGTGCACCGGCACATGCCAGAGATGCGATCAGCATCTCTGCAAAGTGAGCGCCTCTGCCAACACATACTTATCTTGCATATGAGATCTCTTGATCATAAAGATAGTTCTCACAGGGTGAGGTTCATCCATTACATTTTAAAGTAGGAAGGTACAAATTACATATTCAAATTACATATATGTGCTGGATTCAAATGTTTTCCCCCCTTCCTTTCTCAATTGTGCCCATCAGCAGCTATTCTAATGTTGCTGCCAATGGGTGTGACACATTCATTTCTTCTGTGGGGTACACTGGACTCCACAAGGATTCACATTGGGGTGTAGAGTAGGATCTTGATCTGAGGCACCAACAGGCTCAAAGCTTTTGACTGTTCCCAAGATGCTCAGCGCCCCCTGCTCTATAACCTCGCTTCCATGAACAGGGAGCTCAGTTTGTAGTTGGTGCCTTCAGTAGCAGGCCACTTAACAGGGGGCTGCCTCAGGCAGCCTATTCTTAGCTATTAATTTTGACAAGAAAAGAAGAACTTTTTTTATAAGAATCTACAAGGGCTGCAGCAGGCTAGGTCTAATAGACATCTTTACTGCAGCTCCATCACTCCCAGCGGCGCAGTATACTCCCGTGCCCTGGTTGCTGGGTCACTGCAGCGGAGGCTCTGGTTTCTTCCTAAGGTCAGTCACACACACACCGCCCTCCGGGATCACGAGGCCGCTGATGAAAGGGAGGTAAGGGGCTTCTGTGCCCACACTATACCGAGATCCAGCGTGGCTGTAGGGGGCGGGCCGTGTACGCACTGGCGTGGACACTGATTACTGGGCAGCCGCTCCACTAGCCACCAGGGACAGTTAAGGAGCACAGCTCTGGGGGTTTTTCTCCTATATTAACCCCATTTTGTACTACCTGCAGTGCTTTGTGATAGGTAATAGAGCCTGATTCAGGTTGGATTGTAATCGCAATAAGCAATCCAACTGCAAAAATTGCTAAGAGCATACGCATGCGTCTGCATTTTCTGTGGCACCCCGCAGATAATGCGATCACCTCTGACTGTCAATCGGTGCGGGGGGGGGGGGGGGGTCAGCAACAATCCATTTCAAAGTCGGAGATGGAGCGGTGCAGGGGCAGGGCTACAAAATGGGGTCGGCAACGGAGAAACATGAGGCGTGGTCAGAGCGGCTGCATGACATCACATGCAGCCGCTGCGATCACAAAAATGGTGGCGGCTTCCTGCGCACACGTACAGTCTGCACCAACAGGAGGCTAACCCATTTTTTATGATCACGCTGAACTGCACTGAGACTGCAATTTCAGCGTGGTCAAGAAGGGAGGCGGCATGCTGGGTGGCCATGCCCTGTGATGTGTGGCCCCAGCATGCGAACCAAAGGATTGCAAATTCTGTTACTTAGCAGAATTTGCAATCCTTACTGAATTAGGCCCATTGATTACAAAATTGTAAACAATATTTGAAGTTTTTCTTCAGGGACTAACACAAAAGATGCTTGGGGCTACTAACACATGGGTAAGCCACGTAAAGCTTCCCATGGGTCAGTGGCATCACAACAGGGTTGCGGCACACACCCGAGTGTCACCCGCCAAGGGGGGTGACACCAAAGTGCCGGCTCTTCTTCAGTGACAGAATATGGGTTTTTCACTGTGACATTACGTGCAACACCCAGTTTCTGTCACTGTGCAGGAGCCAGCACCACTCACACACAGGGTCCCCGGGTGCAGCCCCCAACCCCCGGGATACCCGGAGCAACAAAATGGTGATTCAGGCCACGCCCCTACCTATGAGACCATGCCTCCTTTTTACCATTGCGCTGCTTATCTGCGCGCACTGCATTACAATCTCCTTCGCCACCTCTCTGGGTGTCACCAGTGATAGTGACACCTCTGCCATGCTTGTAGCAGCTGGTCCTAAGATCTACGCCTCCAGCCCTGAGTGTTTGCCCATGTGACTTGTTGATCATCATAGCGAAGCAGATGCTTACAGAAAACTGCAGGGGCTTAGATTGAAAAGAAAAACATTGATGAACCCATCATTTCAGAGACAGGGTCTGCCACACGACTGACTGAAATGACTGGTTGGTTTGTGCCCCCACCAAAAAAGAATCAATCAATCAATCAATCAATCTCTCCTTGCACAAACTGGCTCTACAGAGGCAAGATGTCCACCTCATCATCCTCCGATTCCTCACCCCTTTCACTGTGTACATCCCCCTCCTCACAGATTATTAATTCGTCCCCACTGGAATCCACCATCTCAGATCCCTGTGTACTTTCTGGAGGCAATTGCTGGTGAATGTCTCCACGGAGGAATTGATTATAATTCATTTTGATGATCATCATCTTCTCCACATTTTCTGGAAGTAACCTCGTACGCCGATTGCTGACAAGGTGAGCGGCTGCACTAAACACTCTTTTGGAGTACACACTGGAGGGAGGGCAACTTAGGTAGAATAAAGCCAGTTTGTGCAAGGGCCTCCAAATTGCCTCTTTTTCCTGCCAGTATACATACTGACGTGCCTACCTGGATGCAGTCACTCATATAATTCTCCACCATTCTTTCAAAGGTGACAGAATCATATGCAGTGACAGTAGACGACATGTCAGTAATCGTTGCCAGGTCCTTCAGTCCGGACCAGATGTCAGCACTCACTCCAGACTGCCCTGCATCACCGCCAGCGGGTGGGCTCGGAATTCTTAGCCTTTTCCTCGCACCCCCAGTTGCGGGAGAATGTGAAGGAGGAGCTGTTGACGGGTCACGTTCCGCTTGACTTGACAATTTTCTCACCAGCAGGTCTTTGAACCTCTGCAGACTTGTGTCTGCCGGAAAGAGAGATACAATGTAGGTTTTAAATCTAGGATCGAGCACGGTGGCCAAAATGTAGTGCTCTGATTTCAACAGATTGAATCCTGGTTAAGCGAATTAAGGGCTCCATCCACAAGTCCCACATGCCTAGTGGAATCGCTCTGTTTTAGCTCCTCCTTCAATGTCTCCAGCTTCTTCTGCAAAAGCCTGATGAGGGGAATGACCTGACTCAGGCTGGCAGTGTCTGAACTGACTTCACGTGTGGCAAGTTCAAAGGGTTGCAGAACCTTGCACAACGTTGAAATCATTCTCCACTGCGCTTGAGTCAGGTGCATTCCCCCTCCTTTGCCTATTTCGTGGGCAGATGTATAGGCTTGAATGGCCTTTTGCTGCTCCTCCATCCTCTGAAGCATATAGAGGGTTGAATTCCACCTCGTTACCACCTCTTGCTTCAGATGATGGCAGGACAGGTTCAGGAATGTTTGGTGGTGCTCCAGTCTTCGACATGCGGTGGCTGAAGGCAGAAAGTGGCCCGCAATTCTTCGGGCCACCGACAGCATCTCTTGCACGCCCCTGTTGTTTTTTAAATAATTCTGCACCACCAAATTAAATGTATGTGCAAAACATGGGACGTGCTGGAATTTGCCCAGATGTAATGCACGCACAATATTGGTGGCGTTGTCCGATGTCACAAATCCCCAGGAGAGTCCAATTGGGGTAAGCCATTCTGCGATGATGTTCCTCAGTTTCCGTAAGAGGTTGTCAGCTGTGTGCCTCTTATGGAAAGCGGTGATACAAAGCGTAGCCTGCCTAGGAACGAGTTGGCAATTGCGAGATGCTGCTACTGGTGCCGCCGCTGCTGTTCTTGCTGCGGGGGGCAATACATCTACCCAGTGGGCTGTCACAGTCATATAGTCCTGAGTCTGCCCTGCTCCACTTAACCACAGACAAGTGGACATTGGGTACAACTGCATTTTTTAGGACACTGGTGACTCTTTTTCTGAGGTCTGTGTACATTTTCGGTATCGCCTGCTTAGAGAAATGGAACCTAGAGGGTATTTGGTACCGGGGACACAGTACCTCAATCAAGTCTCTAGTTGCCTGTAAATTAACGATGGATACCGGAACCATGTTTCTCACCACCCAGGCTGACAAGACCTGAGTTATCCGCTTTGCAGCAGGATGACTGCTGTGATATTTCATCTTCCTCGCAAAGGACTGTTGGACAGTCAATTGCTTACTGGAAGTAGTACAAGTGGTCTTCCGACTTCCCCTCTGGGATGACGATCGACTCCCAGCAGCAACAACAGCAGCGCCAGCAGCAGTAGGCGTTACACTCAAGGATGCATCGGAGGAATCCCAGGCAGGAGAGGACTCGTCAGACTTGCCAGTGACATGGCCTGCAGGACTATTGGCTCTCCTGTCTAAGGAGGAAATTGACACTGAGGGAGTTGGTGGTGTGGTTTGCAGGAGCTTGGTTACAAGAGGAAGGGATTTAGTGGTCAGTGGACTGCTTCCGCTGTCATCCAAAGTTTTTGAACTTGTCACTGACTTATGATGAATGCGCTGCAGGTGTCGTATAAGGGAGGATGTTCCGCGGTGGTTAACGTCCTTATCCCTACTTATTACAGCTTGACAAAGGCAACACACGGCTTGACACCTGTTGTCCGCATTTGTGTACAGGATGCATACCTTCATGTCCCCATTTATCCACCTCATCAGGCGTACCTCAGATTTGCGGTACAGGACTGTCATTGCCAATTTCAGACGTTGCTGTTTGGTCTCTCCATGGCCCTGAGAATTTTCACCAAGGTAATGGCGGAAATGATGGTGCTCCTGTGCAAGCAAGGTGTCACAATTATCCCGTACTTGGGCGATCTCATAAAAGCGAGATCAAGAGAGCAGTTGCTGAACAGCGTATCACTTTTGTCACGATCCGGGTATCTGGACGCCATTTCTTACCCATCCGATGCCTCCTAAGGCTGGCTCAGTGCTCCAGGACCGGATCCCATCTCCCTCTGTGGCTTTTTGACACCGTATTCCCATAGAGTGAATGAGGATTTTTTTGGGAAGGCATAACTCAGGATAGAGGACGAATTAAGACTTGGGGTTTGTTTTACTAGATAGAGTATGTCCCAGTGTAGTGCCTTTTGGGGTTAAGGTTTTTCAGGAAGTTAGTTTTTTTTTAATTAAGTAAAATATGCCCCATTATAAAGATAGGGCTTTTCAATTTGTTGCGGCTGCGCAGTGGCCGCCAGCAGGGGGTGTACAGAGAGTAGCTCTGGCAGTTGGGCACGAGGAGACAGAGTGGGAAGGAGTCACGTGGAGCTGCAGGAGGACAGCCAGCGGTTCCCGGCGCGTGAGTTCACTGAGGTCCATGAAGTGGGAGGAGCTCGCCGGAGCTGCGTAGCACTGGGTGAGTTCTGTCAGGCAGCCCACCGCTGTGTACCCAGCTTCCACTTCTCCCCCGCTTGTCCGCCCTCCCTCCCGCTGTGTGCCCGGCCGCCCGCCGGACCTTCCCCGGTTGCTGCCTGCGTCTCCTCCCCGCGTCTGTGGTGCGGCTGGCAGTAGGAGCCGTCTCGGGCAGCTGTGTCCGGCCACTCCTCCCTCCTTCTCCTCCTGCTGTGTCCGGCCCTCCCTCCCTGCAGTATGCGATATTTATCAAGGTCTCTATGGTCACCAGTCCTCCCCTCCCTCCCTGCTGTGTGTCCGTCGTCCCCCACCCCCTCGCCCTCCCTGCTGTGTGTCCGACTCCCCTCCCCTCGCCCTCCCTGCAGTGTGTCCCCCCCCGCAGTGTGTCGGGTGTGTCCGTCCCCCCCCCCCCGCCCTGCAGTGTGTCCGTTAGTCCCCCCCTCCCTGCTGTGTGTCCGTCTGCCCCCCCCAGCCCTCCCTGTTATGTGCCTGTCCGCCCTGCTGTGTCCTTCCATACCCCCCGCCCTCCCTGCTGTGTGTCCCCCCCCGCCGCCCTCCCTGCTGTGTTTCCCCCCCCGCCGCCCTCCCTGCTGTGTGTCCTCCCCCGCCGCCCTCCCTGCTGTGTGTCCGTCCCCCCGCCCTCCCTGCTGTGTGTCCAGCCACCCTCCCCTCCCGTGCTGTGTGTTCGGCCAACCCCCCTCCTCCCGCTGTGTCCGCCCCCCCCTGCTGTGTGTCCGGCCACACCTCCTCCTCCCTTCCGTGTGTCCGGTCACCCTCCTCCTCCCTTCCGTGTGTCCGGTCACCCTCCCCTCCCTGCTGTGTGTCCAGCCACCCCCCCCACCGTGTGTCCAGCCACCCCCCCCCCCCGCCGTGTTTCCCCCCCCACCGTGTTTCCCCCCCCACCCCCGCCGTGTGTCCAGCCACCCCACCCCCGCCGTGTGTCCAGCCACCCCCCCCCGCCGTGTGTCCAGCCACCCCCCCCCGCCGTGTGTCCAGCCACCCTCCCTTCCCCTGCCGTGTGTCCGGCCACCCCCCCTCCTCCCCGCTGTGTCCGGCCACCCCCTCCCCTCCCTGCCGTGTGTCCCGTCACCCCCCCCTCCCTGCTGTGTGTCCAGCCACCCCCCCTCCTTGCTGTGTGTCCGGCCACCCTCCCCTCCCCTGCTGTGTGTCCGGCCACCCCCCCTCCTCTTGCTGTGTCCGGCCACCCCCTACCCCCTTCCCTCCCTGCCGTGTGTCCGGTCACCCCCCCCTCCCTGCTGTGTGTCCAGCCACCCCCCCCTCCTCCTCCTCCTCCCTGCTGTGTGTCCGCCCCCCCCCCTTCCCCCCCTGCTGTGTGTCCGGCCGCCACCCCTACCCCCCCCGCTGTGTGTCCGGCCACCCCCCCTCCCTGCTGTGTGTCCGGCCACCCCCCTCCCTGCTGTGTGTCCGGCCACCTTCCCCAGACACGCAGCGCCTGACACACACAGACATGCAGCGCCTGACACACGCACATGCAGCGCCTGACACACGCATATGCAGCGCCTGACACACACGCACACACGCAGCACCTGACACACACGCAGCACCTGACACACACACACAGACGCTGCACCTGACACTCACACGGACCTGACACACACGCACACACTCACACGCAGCGCCTGACACACACACAGACACGCAGCGCCTGACACACACAGACACGCAGCGCCTGACACACACAGACACGCAGCGCCTGACACACACAGACACGCAGCGCCTGACACACACACACTCACGCACCTGACACACACACACTCACGCACCTGACACACACACACACACACGCACCTGACGCACACGCACACTCACGCACCTGACACACACGCACACTCACGCACCTGACACACGCGCACACGCAGCACCTCACGCACACGCAGCACCTGACACACACGCACACGCAGCACCTGACACACACTCACACGCACCTGACACTCACACTCATGCACCTGACACACGCACTCACACGCAGCATCTGACACACACGCAGACACGCAGCATCTGACAGACACGCAGCACCTGACACACACACAGCACCTGACACACAAACACGCAGACATGCAGCACCTGACACACACACGAAGACACGCAGCACCTGACACACACACACGCAGAACCTGACACACGCAGACACGCAGCACCTGACACACACGCAGCACCTGACACACACACACACACACACACACACACGCAGCACCTGACACACACACACAGCACCTGACACACACACACACACACACATGCAGCACCTGACACACAGACATGCAGCACCTGACACACACACACACAGCACCTGACACACAGACATGCAGCACCTGACACACACACACACACACAGCACCTGACACACACGCAGACAGGCAGCACCTGACACACACACACACACACGCAGCACCTGACACACACGCAGACAGGCAGCACCTGACACACACACACACACGCAGCTCCTGACACACACACACACACACACACACACACGCAGCACCTGAAACACACACACACACACACACACACAGCACCTGACACACACACACACGCAGCACCTGACAGACATGCAGTGCCTGACACACACACACGCAGCACCTGACACACACACGCAGACACGCAGCACCTGACACACACACGCAGCACCTGACACACACACGCAGACACGCAGCACCTGACACACACACGCAGACACGCAGCACCTAACACAGACACGCAGCACCTGACACACACACACATACGCAGCACCTGACACACACACGCAGCACCTGACACACAGACATGCAGCGCCTGACACACACACGCAGACATGCAGCACCTGACACACACATGCAGCACCTGACAGACACACACACACACACGCAGCACCTGAGACACCCACACACACAGACATGCAGCACCTGACACACCCACACACACACAGCACCTGACACACATACATACATGTGGCATTTAACGCACACACGCACAGCACCTGACACAATCATATACACTCAGAGCACCTAACACACACATACACTCGCAGCACCTCACAAACACTCGTATACACACGCAGCACCTGCCACTCACACATATATACACATGCAGCACCTGACACACACATACACGCGCAGCACCTGACAGTCACACACATACAGATGCGACACAAACACATACACGCTCAACACCTGACACCCACGTGGCAGCTGACGCATACAAATGCAGCACCTGAGATACACACATATACACGTGCAGCACCTGAGACACACACATACACGTACAGCACCTGACACACACACATGTATGTACACGCGCGGCTCCAGGCACACACATACGTACATACACACGCGGCATTTAACACACACACATACACGTGTGGCACCTGACACACACATACGTACACGTGTGGCACCTGACACACACACGTATGCACACGCATGGCTCCTGACACACACACGCACGCGTGGCTCCTGACACACACACATGTATGAACACGCGCGGCTCCTGACACACACACGTATGTACGTATATGCTCGGCACCTGACACCTACACGTATGTACGTATACGCACGGCTCCTGACACCCACACACATGTACACGCGCGGCTCCTGGCACACACACACACACACACACACACACACGTACACGCGCGGCACCTGACACACGCGTGTACGTACACACATGCACAGCACCTGACATACACACATGTAGGTACGCGCCACCTGACACACACACACGTACACGCACGACACCTGACACACACGTACGTACACGCACGGCACTGACACGTACGTACGCGCACGGCACCTGACACACACGTACATACTAGTGATGAGTGGGTTCGGTTCGTCGGAATCCGAACCCCCCGAATTTCACCCATTTTACACGGGTCCGAGGCAGGTTCGAACCTTCCCGCCTTGCTCGGCTAGCCCGAGCGTGCACGAACGTCATCATCCCGCTGTCGGATTCTCGCGAGATTCGGATGTCTGCATTCGTGGAAAGGGGTCCCATGTGTAAACATGGGACCCCTTTCAGTCCGTCTGGTCCGGGTGTTCGGTTTGTTGTTTTGCCAAGTACGTGGATTTAATCTGGAACCTGGATCAGGTGAGTATAATTATCTTATTTTCAGGTACCCGTGGATTCTACTTGGAGAAGAGGACCGACTGCTTCATGTCAACATAGGTAAGTATGTGTGTGTCGGCAGGTGTGAAATAAAGTTATACTTTCACGGTGTCTGTGTCCTGTTTTTATTTGGGTATTTCTCTAACGTCCTAAGTGGATGCTGGGGACTCCGTCAGGACCATGGGGTTTAGCGGCTCCGCAGGAGACAGGGCACAATAATAAAAGCTTTAGGATCAGGTGGTGTGCACTGGCTCCTCCCCCTATGACCCTCCTCCAAGCCTCAGTTAGATTTTTGTGCCCGGCCGAGAAGGGTGCAATCTAGGTGGCTCTCCTGAGCTGCTTAGAATAAAAGTTTAAGTTACAAGGGGAGAGAAGTAAACTCACCTGCGTGCAGGATGGATTTGCTTCTTAGGCTACTGGACACCATTAGCTCCAGAGGGAGTCGGAACACAGGTCTCACCCTGGGGTTCGTCCCGGAGCCGTGCCGCCGACCCCCCTTGCAGATGCCGAAGTTGAAGAGGTCCAGAGGTCCAGAAACAGGCGGCAGAAGACTTTCAGTCTTCATAAGGTAGCGCACAGCACTGCAGCTGTGCGCCATTGTTGTCAGCACACTTCATACCAGCGGTCACTGAGGGTGCAGGGCGCTGGGGGGGGCGCCCTGGGCAGCAATGTATTATACCTTTTTTATGGCTAAAATACATCACATATAGCCCTTGAGGCTATATGGATGTATTTAACCCCTGCCAGATCTCACAAACTCCGGGAGAAGAGCCCGCCGTTTTAGGGGGCGGGGCCTATTCTCCTCAGCACACGGCGCCATTTTCCTGCTCAGCTCTGCTGTGAGGAAGGCTCCCAGGCTCTCCCCTGCACTGCACTACAGAAACAGGGTTAAAACAGAGAGGGGGGGCACTTATTTGGCGATATGATTACATATGTGAAAATGCTATAAGGGAAAACACTTGTATAAGGGGTTGTCCCTGTATAATTATAGCGTTTTTTGGTGTGTGCTGGCAAACTCTCCCTCTGTCTCCCCAAAGGGCTAGTGGGGTCCTGTCCTCTATCAGAGCATTCCCTGTGTGTGTGCTGTGTGTCGGTACGTGTGTGTCGACATGTAGAAGGACGATGTTGGTGAGGAGGCGGAGCAAATTGCCTGTATTGGTGATGTCACTCTCTAGGGAGTCGACACCGGAATGGATGGCTTATTTAGGAATTACGTGATAATGTCAACACGATGCAAGGTCGGTTGACGACATGAGACGGCCGGCAAACAAATTAGTACCTGTCCAGGCGTCTCAGACACCGTCAGGGGCTTGTAAAAACGCCCATTTACCTCAGTTGGTCGACACAGACACGGACACTGACTTCAGTGTCGACGGTGAAGAAACAAACGTATTTTCCTTTAGGGCCACACGTTACATGTTAAGGGCAATGAAGGAGGTGTTACATATTTCTGATACTACAAGTACCACAAATAAGGGTATTATGTAGGGTGGGAATAATCTACTTGTAGTTTTTCCTGAATCAGATAAATTAAAGGGTGTGATGATACGTGGGTTTCCTCCGATAGAAAATTATTGGAGGTATACCCTTTCCCGCCAGAAGTGAGGGCGAGTTGGGAAACACACCTTAGGGTGGATAAGGCGCTCACACGCTTATAAAAACAAGTGGCGTTACCGTCTCCAGATACGGCCGCCCTCAAGGAGCCAGCTGATAGGAAGCTAAAAAATATCCTAAAAAGTATATACACACATACTGGTGTTATACTACGACCAGCAATCGCCTCAGCCTGGATGTGCAGCGCTGGGGGGGCTTGGTCGGATTTCCTGACTGAAAATATTGATACCCTTGACAGGAACAATATTTTATCGACTATAGAGCATTTTAAGGATGCATTTCTATATATGCGAGATGCGCAGAGGGATATTTGCATTCTGACATCAAGAGTAGATGTGATGTCCATATCTGCCAGACGATGTTTATAGACACGACAGTGGTCAGGTGATGCAGATTCCAGACGGCACATGGAAGTATTGCCGTATAAAGGGGCGGTCCATCGGACCTGGTGGCCATGGCAACAGCTGGAAAATCCACTTTTGTTACCCCAAGTCACATCTCAGCAGAAAAGGACACAGTCTTTTCAGTCTCAGTCCTTTCGTACCCATAAAGGCAGGCGGGCAAAAGGCCAGTCATATCTGCCCAGGGTTAGAGGAAAGGGAAGAAGACTGCAGCAGGCAGCCCATTCCCAGGAACAGAAGTCCTCCACAGCTTCTGCCAAGTCCGCAGCATGACGCTGGGGCCATACAAGCGGACTCAGGTGCGGTGGGGGGTCATCTCAAGAGTTTCAGCACGCAGTGGGCTCACTCGCAAGTGGACTCCTGGATCCTACACGTAGTATCCCAGGTGTACATTGGAAATTCGAGACGTCTTCCCCTCACAAGTTCCTGAAGTCTGCTTTACCAACGTCTCCCTCCGACAGGGAGGCAGTATTGGGAAAAAATTCACAGGCTGTATTCCCAGCAGGTGATAATCAAAGTACCCCTCCTACAACAAGGGAAGGGGTATTATTCCACACTATATTGTGGTACTGAAGCCAAACGGCTCGGTGAGATCTAAAAGATTTGAACAATTACATACAAGGGTTCAAATCAAGATGGAGTCACTCAGAGCAGTGATAGCGAACCAGGACGATATGGTGTCACTGGATATCAGGGACGCTTACCTACATGTCCAAATTTTGCCCTTCTCACCAAGGGTATCTCAGGTTCGTGGTACAGAACTGTTACTATCAGTTCAGACGCTGCCGTTTGGATTGTCCACGGCACCCCGGGTCTTTACCATGGTAATGGCCGAAATGATGATTCTTCCTAAAAGAAATATGGACGCTTTCCTGATAAGGGCAAGGTCCAGAGAACAGTTGGCGGTCGGAGTAGCACTATCTCAAGTAGTTCTACGACAGCACGAGTGGATTCTAAATATTCCAAAATCGCAGCTTTTTCCGACGACACGTCTAATGTTCCTAGGAATGATTCTGGACACAGTCCAGAAAAGGATGTTTTCTCCCGGAGAAGACAGGGAGTTATCCGAGCTAGTCAGGAACCTCCTAAAACCAGGAAAAGTATCAGTGCATCATTGCACAAGGGTCCTGTGAAAAATGGTGGTTTCTTACAAAGCGATCCCATTCGGTAGATTTCAAGCAAGAACCTTTCAGTGGAATCTGCTGGGAAAATAGTCCGGATCGCATCTTCAGATGCATCAGCGGATAACCCTGTCTCCAAGGACAAGGGTGTTTTCTTCTGCGGTGGCTGCAGAGTGCTCATCTATGAAAGGGCCGCAGATTCGACATTCAGGACTGGGTCCTGGTGACCACGGATGCCAGCCTGAGTGGCTGGGTAGCAGTCACACAAGGAAAAAATTCCCAGGGAGTGTGATCAAGTCTGGAGACTTCTCTCCACATAAATATACTGGAGCTAAGGGCAATTTACAAGGCTCTAAGCTTAGCAAGACCTCTGCTTCAAGGTCAGCCGGTATTGATCCAGTGGGACAACATCACGGCAGTCGCCCACGTAAACAGACAGGGCGGCACATGAAGCAGGAGGGAAATGGCAGAAACTGCACGGATTCTTCGCTGGGCGAAAAATCATGTGATAACACTCTCAGCAGTGTTAATTCCGGGAGTGGAAAACTGGGAAGCAGACTTCCTCAGCAGGCATAACCTCCACCCGGGAGAGTGGGGACTTCAGCGGGAAGTCTTCCACATGATTGTAAACCGTTGGGAAAAACCAAAGGTGGACATGATGGCGTCCCGCCTGAACAAAAAACTAGACAGATATTGCGCCAGGTCAAGGGACCCTCAGGCAATAGCGGTGGACGCTCTGGTAACACTGTGGGTGTACCAGTCAGGGTATGTGTTCCCTCCTATGCATCTCATACCAAAAGTACTGAGAATCATAAGAAGGAGATGAGTAAGAACGATACTAGTGGTTCCGGATGGGTCAAGAAGGACTTGGTACCCAGAACTTCAAGAGATGCTCACGGAAGAACCGTGGACTCTACCTTTAAGAGAGGACCTGCTCCAGCAGGGGCCTTGTCTGTTCCAAGACTTACCGCGGCTGCGTTTGACGGCATGGCAGTTGAACGCCGGATCCTGAAAGGGCATTCCAGATGAAGTCATCCCTACCCTGGTCGAAGCCAGGAAGGATGTAACCGCAAAACATTTTCACCGCATTTGGCGAAAATATGTTGCGTGGTGTGAGGCCAAGAAGGTCCCTACAGAGGAATTCCAACTGGGTCGTTTCCTACATTTCCTGAAAACAGGACTGTCTATGGGCCTAAAATTAGGGTCCATTAAGGTTCAAATTTCGACCCTGTCGAATTTCTTCCAGAAAGAACTGGCTTCAGTGCCTGAAGTTCAGACGTTTGTAAAAGGGGTACTGCATATACAGCCTCCTTTTGTGCCCCCAGTGGCACCTTGGGATCTCAATGTTGTTTTGAGTTTCCTAAAGTCACATTGGTTTGATCCACTCACCACTGTGGAATTAAAATATTTCACATGGAAGGTGAAGATTCTATTAGCCCTGGCTTCAGCCAGGCGTGTGTCAGAATGGGCGGCTTTATCATATAAAAGCCCTTACTTAATTTTTCATTCTGACAGGGCAGAATTGAGGACTCGTCCTCAATTTCTCCTTAAGGTGTTTTCTGTTTTTCACATGAACCAACCTATTGTGGTACCTGCGGCTACTAGGGACTTGGAGGACTCCAAGTTACTTGACGTTGTCAGGGCCCTGAAAATATATGTTTCCAGGACGACTGGAGTCAGAAAATCTGACTCGCTGTTTAGCCTGTGTGCACCCAACAAGATGGGTGTTCCTGCTTCTAAGCAGACGATTGCTCGCTGGATTTGTAGTACAATTCAGCTTGCACATTCTGTGGCAGGCTTGCCACAGCCAAAATCAGTAAAAGCCCATTCCACAAGGAAGTGGGCTCATCTTGGGCGGCTGCCCGAGGGGTCTCGGCTTTACAACTTTGCCGAGCTGCTACTTGGTCAGGGGCACACCCTGACTGAGGAGGACCTGGAGTTCTCTCATTCGGTGCTGCAGAGTCATCCGCACTCTCCCGCCCGTTTGGGAGCTTTGGTATAATCCCCATGGTCCTGACGGAGTCCCCAGCATCCACTTAGGACGTTAGAGAAAATAAGAATTTACTTACCGATAATTCTATTTCTCGTAGTCCGTAGTGGATGCTGGGCGCCCATCCCAAGTGCGGATTGTCTGCAATACTTGTACATAGTTATTGTTACAAAAATCGGGTTATTCTTGTTGTGAGCCATCTTTTCAGAGGCTCCTTCGTTGTTATCATACTGTTAACTGGGTTCAGATCACAGGTTGTACGGTGTGATTGGTGTGGCTGGTATGAGTCTTACCCGGGATTCAATATCCTTCCTTATTATGCACGCTCGTCCGGGCACAGTATCCTAACTGAGGCTTGGAGGAGGGTCATAGGGGGAGGAGCCAGTGCACACCACCTGATCCTAAAGCTTTTATTATTGTGCCCTGTCTCCTGCGGAGCCGCTAAACCCCATGGTCCTGACGGAGTCCCCAGCATCCACTACGGACTACGAGAAATAGAATTATCGGTAAGTAAATTCTTATTTTTTTTCCCAGTAGAACTACAGGTACCAGCGGGCCCGTTTTTCTCCTGCATGCTGGTACTTGTGGTTCTCCAAGTACCAGCTTGCGGGGGAGGCTTGCTGGGACTTGTAGTACTACTAGAAAAAACAATATTCTTTAAATTTTCTCAAGGCTATCAGCCTCCCATCCGCAGCCCTTGGATGGGGGGGGACAGCCTCGGGCTTCACCCCTGGCCCTTGGGTGGCTGGGGGGGGACCCCTTGATTGAAGGGGTCCCCACTCCCCCAGGGTACCCCGGCCAGGGGTGACTAGTTGGATATTTAATGCCACGGCCGCAGGGCACTGTATAAAAGTGACCCCCGGCTGTGGCATTATCTGTCCAGCTAGTGGAGCCCGATGCTGGTGTAAAAAATACGGGGGATCCCTACTCTTTTTGTCCCCCGTATTTTTTGCACCAGCACCAGGCGCAGAGCCCGGTGCTGGTTTTAAAAATACGGGGGATCCCCTGTCCGTTTTCCCCCCGGATTTTTAGAACCAGGACCGGCTCGAAGAGCCCGAGGCTGGTTATGCTTTGGAGGGGGGACCCACGCAATTTTTTTTCTGGATTTTTCACATTCCATTTAAAAAATAAATAATATTTTAAAAAATATATAAATAATACTTGTGCCTCCAAAAAAGACAAACCAAGTACCTAATCCCTTCTAATATAAATAGATATGCTATTACCAAAAAAAAAAAAACAGCAAAAAAAAACATGTTTTTAAATTTTTTTAATTAGATTCCGCCAGCAAAGTGTTGCGGATTGAAAATGACGAATTTACTGTTTAAAAGCACTGTTGTCGAATTTACAAACTTCAATTGAATATACTTTTGTCGAATTGCCGCATTTGTACCATTGCAGAAAAGTCGAATTTGTCAAATGTCGAATTTTAAAGTCGAATTTTGAAAGCCTGTAAGAATAGGCCCCGCCCCCTTCTTCACATCAGCCGTCCCCTTCTACCCCTGTCCCTTGCTCTCTCCCGTCTGTAGGACTAGGCCCCGCCCCCTTCTTACCCTCCTGTGACTGCTCTCTCCTGACAAGTGGACCAGGCCTGCCCCCTACACGCTGCTGGTGTCTTCATTGTTACTTGGTCTGGAGCTCCGTTGGGGAGAGAACTCACGTGAGCTCATTAAGAATTAGGAACTGGGATGTTTTAATTTTATTGTGAGTAGTGTAGTGTGGTGATGTAGTATGTTGTATGGGGGGTATAGTGTAATTATGAAGTGCAGCATATGGGAGGGCTGTAGCATAGTGATGTAGTGTGGCATATGGGGGGTGGTAGCGCATAGGCGTGCGTACAGGGGGTGCCTGGTGCGCACAGGCACTCCCTAATGTCCAGCACCGCTGCACGCCACGCTTGCTGTAGCACAGTGATCGCTGAGTGTGTGATCGGTGGAGCCTAGCCTGCAGCTCATTTCCGTACCTCCCACCACCGCTGCACCCGCCCCCCCTCTGCCTGCTGCTAATACTATGCTGAGTGCATTCGTCGGCGGCCTCACTGGGGGGACTGGCGTCACCTTGCAATGTGACGTGGTGATGTCCGCCCATGCTCTCCTCCCGCCCACCTGTGCTTTCCTCCTGCTGCGGTCTCTCAGTCCTAGTGTGCCGCGGCCGCCACACCACTGGCAGTGTTCCTCTAGGAGGGACTGGGAGCTGCTGGCAGACACATTCTGCTGAGACTTACTTGTCAGTGCGGGTTCCGGACGGCAGGCGGCGGGTGGGAGGGCAGACGGGGAGCAGGTGTCACAAGGAGTGTGTGGGTAACTAATTCACAATACTTCCGCTCAACGTGGCACTGCTGGTCCTTCATCTCCCATGTCTCTTCACCAGGTGGCGGGCGGCCCGGAAATTAAGTGATGTGTTGTGCAGCAGTCAGTGTGAAGTGACTGTGAGTAACACTGGTGGTGCTGATGATGATGCTGCAGAATCGGGAAGCAATTAATTCATAAATATAATGTACTCTATCAGTGTATTATACATACATAAACATGTACATACGTGTATTTGTGTATACATGTATATGCATGTATATACATGAGTGTGTGTGCATATATATATATATATATATATATATATATATATGAAAAAAAGGGGAATAGGGGTACCAGCGACTTACAGTGTCTATCAAATTAAAGTAACTATGAAGAATATAGCAGGATACGGTTTTAGAAAAAGGGTAACAATATATTTATTTATGCAATTTATAACATAATGATGGGATAAAAAAGTAGGTAAAATTTTTTTTTTGATATGCAGTAAAAAAAAAAGATTTTAAAAACATAAACAGGTAAAAATAGAGTATATAATTTAGCTAGAATCCAAAATCATGTAAAATCAGTAAAAACAATTTCATACTGATAAATATTTCAGGATGATAAAAATGATGCTTATCTTTTTGAAGATGGAGAGTCAGTGGAGGTACACCCAACGCGTTTCGTCCTTAGACTTCATCAAGGGGTGATGAAGTCTAAGGACGAAACGCGTTGGCTGTACCTCCACTGACTCTCCATCTTCAAAAAGATAAGCATCATTTTCTCTGACGTCCTAAGTGGATGCTGGGGACTCCGTCAGGACCATGGGGGATTAGCGGCTCCGCAGGAGACAGGGCACAAAAGTAAAAGCTTTAGGACTAGGTGGTGTGCACTGGCTCCTCCCCCTATGACCCTCCTCCAAGCCTCAGTTAGGTTTTTGTGCCCGGCCGAGAAGGGTGCAATCTAGGTAGCTCTCCTGAGCTGCTTAGAATAAAAGTATAGACTTAGGTTTTTTTATTTTCAGTGAGTCCTGCTGGCAACAGGCTCACTGCATCGAGGGACTAAGGGGAGAAGAAGCGAACTCACCTGCGTGCAGAGTGGATTGGGCTTCTTGGCTACTGAACATTAGCTCCAGAGGGACGATCACAGGCCCAGCCATGGATGGGTCCCGGAGCCGCGCCGCCGGCCCCCTTACAGAGCCAGAAGAGTGAAGAGGTCCAGAAATCGGCGGCAGAAGGCATCTTGTCTTCAAGAAAGGTAGCGCACAGCACTGCAGCTGTGCGCCATTGCTCTCAGCACACTTCACACTCCGGTCACTGAGGGTGCAGGGCGCTGGGGGGGGGGCGCCCTGAGACGCAATGAAAACACTATTTATGGTAAAAAATTCATCACATATAGCTCCTGGGCTATATGGATGTATTTAACCCCTGCCATTTTACCTCATAAAAAGCGGGAGAAAGGCCGCCGTGAAGGGGGCGGAGCCTATCTCCTCAGCACACAAGCGCCATTTTCCCTCACAGCTCCGCTGGAAGGACGTCTCCCTGACTCTCCCCTGCAGTCCTGCACTACAGAAACAGGGTAAAAAAGAGAGGGGGGGGGGGCACTAATTTGGCATATAAAAACATATATAGCAGCTATAAGGGAGAAACACTTATTTATAAGGTTGTCCCTATACATATATAGCGCTCTGGTGTGTGCTGGCAAACTCTCCCTCTGTCTCCCCAAAGGGCTAGTGGGGTCCTGTCCTCTATCAGAGCATTCCCTGTGTGTGTCCTGTGTGTCGGTACGCGTGTGTCGACATGTATGAGGAGGAAAATGGTGTGGAGGCGGAGCAATTGCCTGTAGTAGTGATGTCACCCCCTAGGGAGTAGACACCTGACTGGATGGTCTTATTTAAGGAATTACGTGATAGTGTCAGCACTTTACAAAAAACTGTTGACGACATGAGACAGCCGGCAAGTCAGTTAGTGCCTGTCCAGGCGTCTCAAACACCGTCAGGGGCTCTAAAGCGCCCATTACCTCAGTCGGTCGACACAGACACGGACACTGACTCCAGTGTCGACGGTGAAGAAACAAACGTATTTTCCAGTAGGGCCACACGTTACATGATCACGGCAATGAAGGAGGCTTTGCATATTTCTGATACTACAAGTACCACAAAAAAGGGTATTATGTGGGGTGTGAAAAAACTACCCGTAGTTTTTCCTGAATCAGAAGAATTAAATGAAGTGTGTGATGATGCGTGGGTCTCCCCCGATAAAAAATTGCTGATATCTAAGAAATTATTGGCATTATACCCTTTCCCGCCAGAAGTTAGGGCGCGTTGGGAAACACCCCCTAGGGTGGATAAGGCACTCACACGCTTATCAAAACAAGTGGCGTTACCGTCTCCTGATACGGCCGCCCTCAAGGAGCCAGTTGATAGGAAGCTGGAAAATGTCCTAAAAAGTATATACACACATACTGGTGTTATACTGCGACCAGCAATTGCCTCAGCCTGGATGTGCAGCGCTGGGGTGGCGTGGTCGGAGTCCCTGACTGAAAATATTGATACCCTGGACAGGGACAGTATTTTATTGACTATAGAGCGTTTAAAAGATGCGTTTCTATATATGCGTGATGCACAGAGGGATATTTGCACCCTGGCATCAAGAGTAAGTGCGATGTCCATTTCTACCAGAAGATGTTTATGGACACGACAGTGGTCAGGTGATGCGGATTCCAAACGGCATATGGAAGTATTGCCGTATAAAGGGGAGGAGTTATTTGGGGTCGGTCTTTCGGACCTGGTGGCCACGGCAACAGCTGGAAAATCCACCTTTTTACCCCAACTCACCTCTCAGCAGAAAAAGACACCGTCTTTTCAGCCTCAGTCCTTTCGTCCCCATAAGGGCAAGCGGGCAAAAGGCCAGTCATATCTGCCCCGGGGTAGAGGAAAGGGAAAAAGACTGCAGCAGACAGCCTCTTCCCAGGAACAGAAGCCCTCCACCGCTTCTGCCAAGTCCTCAGCATGACGCTGGGGCCTTACAAGCGGACTCAGGTGCGGTGGGGGGTCGTCTCAAGAGTTTCAGCGCGCAGTGGGCTCACTCGCAAGTGGACCCCTGGATCCTACAGGTAGTATCCCAGGGGTACAGATTGGAATTCGAGACGTCTCCCCCTCGCAGGTTCCTGAAGTCTGCTTTACCAACGTCTCCCTCCGACAGGGAGGCAGTATTGGAAGCAATTCACAAGCTGTATTCCCAGCAGGTGATAATCAAAGTACCCCTCCTACAACAGGGAAAGGGGTATTATTCCACACTATTTGTGGTACCGAAGCCAGACGGCTCGGTGAGACCTATTCTAAATCTGAAATCTTTGAACACTTACATACAAAGGTTCAAATTCAAGATGGAGTCACTCAGAGCAGTGATAGCGAACCTGGAAGAAGGGGACTATATGGTGTCCCTGGACATCAAGGATGCTTACCTTCATGTCCCAAATTGCCCTTCTCACCAAGGGTACCTCAGGTTCGTAGTACAGAACTGTCATTATCAGTTTCAGACGCTGCCGTTTGGATTGTCCACGGCACCCCGGGTCTTTACCAAGGTAATGGCCGAAATGATGATTCTTCTTCGAAGAAAAGGCGTCTTAATTATCCCTTACTTGGACGATCTCCTGATAAGGGCAAAGTCCAGGGAACAGTTGGAGGTCAGAGTAGCACTATCTCGGGTACTGCTACAACAGCACGGGTGGATTCTAAATATTCCAAAATCGCAGCTGATCCCGACGACACGTCTGCTGTTCCTAGGGATGATTCTGGACACAGTCCAGAAAAAGGTGTTTCTCCCAGAGGAGAAAGCCAGGGAGTTATCCGACCTAGTCAGGAACCTCCTAAAACCAGGAAAAGTGTCAGTGCATCATTGCACAAGGGTCCTGGGAAAAATGGTGGCTTCTTACGAAGCGATTCCATTCGGCAGATTTCACGCAAGAACTTTTCAGTGGGATCTGCTGGACAAATGGTCCGGATCGCATCTTCAGATGCATCAGCGGATAACCCTGTCTCCGAGGACAAGGGTGTCTCTTCTGTGGTGGCTGCAGAGTGCTCATCTACTAGTGGGCCGCAGATTCGGCATTCAGGATTGGATCCTGGTGACCACGGATGCCAGCCTGAGAGGCTGGGGAGCAGTCACACAGGGAAGAAATTTCCAGGGAACGTGGTCAAGTCTAGAGACTTCTCTCCACATAAATATACTGGAGCTAAGGGCAATTTACAATGCTCTATGCCTAGCAAGACCTCTGCTTCAAGGTCAGCCGGTGCTGATCCAGTCGGACAACATCATGGCAGTCGCCCACGTAAACAGACAGGGCGGCACAAGAAGCAGGAGGGCAATGGCAGAAGCTGCAAGGATTCTTCGCTGGGCGGAAAATCATGTGATAGCACTGTCAGCAGTGTTCATTCCGGGAGTGGACAACTGGGAAGCAGACTTCCTCAGCAGGCACGACCTCCACCCGGGAGAGTGGGGACTTCACACGGAAGTCTTCCACATGATTGTGAACCATTGGGAAAAACCAAAGGTGGACATGATGGCGTCCCGCCTCAACAAAAAACTGGACAGGTATTGCGCCAGGTCAAGGGACCCTCAGGCAATAGCTGTGGACGCTCTGGTAACACCGTGGGTGTACCAGTCAGTGTATGTGTTCCCTCCTCTTCCTCTCATACCCAAGGTACTGAGAATTTTAAGACGGAGAGGAGTAAGAACTATACTCGTGGCTCCGGATTGGCCAAGGAGGACTTGGTACCCGGAACTTCAAGAGATGCTCACAGAGGACCCATGGCCTCTGCCGTTAAGAAGGGACTTGCTTCAGCAAGGACCCTGTCTGTTCCAAGACTTACCGCGGCTGCGTTTGACGGCATGGCGGTTGAACGCCGGATCCTAAGGGAAAAAGGCATTCCGGAAGAGGTCATACCTACCCTGGTCAAAGCCAGGAAGGAGGTGACCGCACAACATTATCACCGCATTTGGCGAAAATATGTTGCGTGTTGTGAGGCCAGGAAGGCCCCCACGGAGGAATTTCAACTCGGTCGATTCCTGCATTTCCTGCAAACAGGAGTGTCTATGGGCCTCAAATTGGGGTCCATTAAGGTTCAAATTTCGGCCCTGTCGATTTTCTTCCAGAAAGAATTGGCTTCAGTTCCTGAAGTCCAGACATTCGTCAAGGGAGTACTGCATATACAACCCCCTTTTGTGCCTCCAGTGGCACCGTGGGATCTCAACGTAGTTCTGGGATTCCTCAAATCACATTGGTTTGAACCGCTCAAATCTGTTGATTTGAAATATCTCACATGGAAAGTGACCATGCTGTTGGCCCTGGCCTCGGCCAGGCGAGTGTCAGAATTGGCGGCTTTGTCTCACAAAAGCCCATATCTGATTTTCCATTCGGACAGGGCAGAACTGCGGACTCGTCCCCAGTTTCTCCCTAAGGTGGTGTCAGCGTTTCACCTGAACCAACCTATTGTGGTGCCTGCGGCTACTAGGGACTTGGAGGACTCCAAGTTGCTAGACGTTGTCAGGGCCCTGAAAATATATATTTCCAGGACGGCTGGAGTCAGTAAAACTGACTCGCTGTTTAGCCTGTATGCACCCAACAAGCTGGGTGCTCCTGCTTCTAAGCAGACGATTGCTCGTTGGATTTGTAGTAAAATTCAGCTTGCACATTCTGTGGCAGGCCTGCCACAGCCAAAATCTGTAAATGCCCATTCCACAAGGAAGGTGGGCTCATCTTGGGCGGCTGCCCGAGGGGTCTCGGCTTTACAACTTTGCCGAGCTGCTACTTGGTCAGGGGCAAACACGTTTGCAAAATTCTACAAATTTGATACCCTGGCTGAGGAGGACCTGGAGTTCTCTCATTCGGTGCTGCAGAGTCATCCGCACTCTCCCGCCCGTTTGGGAGCTTTGGTATAATCCCCATGGTCCTGACGGAGTCCCCAGCATCCACTTAGGACGTCAGAGAAAATAAGAATTTACTTACCGATAATTCTATTTCTCGTAGTCCGTAGTGGATGCTGGGCGCCCATCCCAAGTGCGGATTGTCTGCAATACTTGTACATAGTTATTGTTACAAAAATCGGGTTATTATTGTTGTGAGCCATCTTTTCAGAGGCTCCTCTGTTATCATGCTGTTAATTGGGTTCAGATCACAAGTTGTACAGTGTGATTGGTGTGGCTGGTATGAGTCTTACCCGGGATTCAAAATCCTTCCTTATTGTGTACGCTCGTCCGGGCACAGTATCCTAACTGAGGCTTGGAGGAGGGTCATAGGGGGAGGAGCCAGTGCACACCACCTAGTCCTAAAGCTTTTACTTTTGTGCCCTGTCTCCTGCGGAGCCGCTAATCCCCCATGGTCCTGACGGAGTCCCCAGCATCCACTACGGACTACGAGAAATAGAATTATCGGTAAGTAAATTCTTATTTTTATCATCCTGAAATATTTTTTATCAGTATGAAATTGTTTTTACTGATTTTACATGATTTTGGATTCTAGCTAAATTATATACTCTATTTTTACCTGTTTATGTTTTTAAAATCTTTTTTTTTTTACTGCATATCAAAAAAAAAAATTTTTACCTACTTTTTTATCCCATCATTATGTTATAAATTGTATAAATAAATATATTGTTACCCTTTTTCTAAAACCGTATCCTGCTATATTCTTCATAGTTACTTTAATTTGATAGACACTGTAAGTCGCTGGTACCCCTATTCCCCCCTTTTTTTCACATTTTAAAGGCAGCTTATCACTGCTGATTACTTAGGGGATAGCAGACACCTTACATTTTTAAAAGGAGTGTCTATAAATAACATATATATTGTTTTAATAGTTATCTGCTCACACATACCTGTGGCGCCATACCCCCACTACCCAATATATATATATATATATATATATATATGTATAAAAATAAGACTTGGGGTTTGTTTTATTAGATAGAGCATGTCCCAGTGAAGTGCCTTTTGGGGTTGTGGTTTTTCGGAAAGTTACAGGTTTTTTTTAATTAAGAGAAATATGCCCCATTATAGAGATAGGGCATTTCAATTTGTTGCGCCTGCGCAGTGGCCGCCAGCAGGGGGTGTACTAGAGGGCCTTCACTTGAGAGCCGCAATATGGCCGCCTTCTCCCCGGTTATTCTGTAAATAGGAAAATAACCTCACAGGTTCACATAGGGCAGAGTTGCCACTACTAGTGCAGGGCTGTAACGTACAGTACTAAGGAAAAGCCATATACTAAAGCGGCGCGGTGACCTCACCCCTCTCAGAGACACCAGGGTGCAGCACACTGTACGGGGTACACTTAGTACACACACCTGTTAGCTCAGGGCAGCACTATATGACCCTCCTGTAATGATGTGCTGGCGGCGTGTAGTGATCAGGGCACTGGGAGACTGGCTGGCTAGTCTCCGTCTCTGCTGCCTATAGAACTTCCACCTCTGTTATATATCAGGGCTGCTCTCCTGTGTGTTCTCTTCCTCTCCTACCTCACACTGGAACTGGCCGCCCAGAGAACGAGAGGGCAGCGGCTGACATCAGAGAGGGTGCAGCAATCTGTGTGGGCAGAGCCCCTCACAGCAAGGTGTCCTTATGCTGTGCCCCGTGTAATCACTGTGATCCATACAGACTCTCACCCTGGTATGCTCTCTATTTATTATTTATTTTTTTGCACTGCGGCATGCTCGAGGGAAGGGAGCAGGCACCCCCCACCCCACCGCCACTACTCCTCCGCCAGCATCACTGCCGAGCCGGTCAGTGTTCCGGCGGCAATTAGCAGTAGGCAGCCACCAGCAACAACAGTCAGGAAGCTGTTACTCCCGGCAGCAGTAGCGTCAAGCTGCAATTCAGCCAGCGGCACGATGATCCGGGAGACAGTGGCAGCACAGGGAAGCAGTACCCCCTCCAATCGCAGCACCAACCAGGAGACTGAGGCAGCAACCCGCCCCCAGCAGCAGCACCACCCTGATGATAGGTAAGATGCATTTTGGTGTCACAAGAAGGTGGCCGGAGTAGTGGCTGGCTGTGGTCACACCCCGGGGAAAAGTGATAGTGATTTCAGTGTTCCCTTGCGCGGGGATTGGATGTGTAGATGTATGTATAGATGTGAGTGGAAGTGGTTGGATGTATGAGAGCGATAGTGTACGGCTGTATGAGAGCGGCAGTGTGCGGATGTATGAGAGCGGCAGTGTGCGGATGTAGAGAGCGGCAGTGTGCGGATGTATGAGAGCGGCAGTGTGCGGATGTATGAGAGCGGCAATGTACGGCTGTATAACTGCGTCGGTGTGCGGCTGTATGAGTGCGATGATGTGCGGCTGTATGCGTGTGGTGGTGTGCGGCGGTGTGTGGATGTATGAGAGCGGCAGTGTGCGGATGTATGAAAGCGGCAGTGTACGGCTGTATAACTGCGTCGGTGTGCGGCTGTATGAGAGCAGCAGTGTGCGGATGTATGAGAGCGGGGTTGTACGGCTGTATGAGAGCGACAGTGTACGACTGTATGAGAGCGGCAGTGTACGGCTGTATGAGAGCGGCAGTGTGCGGCTGTATGAGAGCGGCAGTGTGCGGCTGTATGAGTGCGGCTGTATGAGTGCGGCAGTGTGCGAATGTATGAGAGCGGCAGTGTACGGCTGTATGAGAGCGGCAGTGTACGGCTGTATAACTGCGTCGGTGTGTGGATGTATGAGTGCGGTGGTGTGTGGATGTATGAGTGCGGTGGTGTGTGGATGTATGAGTGCGGTGGTGTGTGGATATATGAGGGCGGTAGTGTGTGGATGCATGAGTGCGGTGGTGTGTGGATGCATGAGTGCGGTGGTGTGTGGATGCATGAGTGCGGTGGTGTGTGGATGCATGAGTGCGGTGGTGTGTGGATGCATGAGTGCGGTGGTGTGTGGATGCATGAGTGCGGCGGTGTGCGGCTGCATGAGAGCGGCAGTGTGCGGCTGTATGAGAGCGGCAGTGTGCGGCTGTATGAGAGCGGCAGTGTGCGGCTGTATGAGAGCGGCAGTGTGCGGATGTATGAGAGCGGCAGTGTGCGGATGTATGAGAGCGGGGTTGTACGGATGTATGAGAGCGGCAGTGTGCGGATGTATGAGAGCGGGGTTGTACGGATGTATGAGAGCGGGGTTGTACGGATGTATGAGCGGCAGTGTATGGATGTATGAGAGCAGCAGTGTACAGTTGTGTGAGAGCGGCAGTGTGCGGATGTATGAGAGTGGCGGTGTACGGATGTATGAGAGCGGCAGTGTATGGATGGCAGCGTCATAGGGAGGGATGTCGGAATGCTGTTATAGGATTCCTAATACAAAATGGAATCCGTATAGTGGGCGGGGCTGGCACCATGGCACCACGTTGGGCTTGATGGGCAGGTAGTGCAGCAAGCACACCCAAATTGGCGTCTGACGTCGCCCGCAGTCCACACTGTTGTGAGGAGTCAGTTAATTTTGCTGTGTAGTGCACTCACAGAGGACCTACCGCCCGTCCCCTCCTCGCATCTGAGCAGCAGGTCAGGCTCTTATTTTCTTTTTAATCAGGAGAGGCCGAGTGAACTGTGAGCAGGGGGGCAGAGCTACATGGGACCCAGAGGGGCTGCTGTGCTGTCAGAGAGGGAGAGGAAGAGAGAGATGAAGCTACTGCAGATCCCCAGCTGATTGTGAGGTGCCGGGTTGAAGGGTGATGTGATCACCCTTCTCCCTCGCTGCTGCTGGGGACCGCATCTAGGCTTCCTCCATCGAGGGCATGCGGCGCAGCAGTGGGCAGCGTGTAATGAGTTTGTCTGACTCATTATACTGCTGCCTGTTGTGGACACCTCCGTCCGTACGGACTGGTGTACATGCCCAGCACAGAGGTGACAGTGTTGGTGGAAGTGCTGCCCAGCTCTGACCCTGCAGGCCTCCCTGATCTGGCTGCGGCCGCTGCTGCTGCGGCCCGAAACCCCTGCCGGTCCCCTCCATAGACTTCTGCCTGGCCAGCGCTGAGGTACTAGGGGTAGCCCAGCTGCAGGAAGGGTATGTCTCTGGCTTTCTCTCCGGCAGGGGAAGGTGACAGCGGCGGAGGAAGTGCTGCCCACCTCAGACACTGCAGGCCTCCCCAATCCAGCTGCGGCCACAGCTGATGCTGCCAGGACCCCCTGCTGGTCTCCTTTGTTGACTGCCGCATGGCCAGTGCTGAAGTACTGGGGGTAGGCCAGCTACGGGAAGAGTGTCTCTGCCTCGGGCTCTCTCTCTCTGGCAGGGGAAGGAAGGGCTGATTCTCTGGCACAACAGGGAGGGCTGGGCTGCAGGAACACAGCACTGGAAGAAACAGGAGGCCGAACTCATGACCAAAAAGTGAGCAGTGCAATGATCAGCCCCCTGGTCTTTCCCTCTCTCTGGGTGCAGAGCTGTATTCTACAGAGAGAGCTGGGATGGGAAGAAGGGGAACGGCACCTGACATACACATACACGCGCAACACCTGACACACACACACACATACACGTGCAGCACCTGACACACACACACACACACGTAGCATCAGACACAATAAAATAAACATGCAGCACCTGACACACACATACACGCGCAACACCTGACACACACACATATACACATGCGGCACCTGACACACACACGTAGCATCAGACACAATAAAATAAACATGCAGCACCTGACACATGCATGTACACGCAGCACCTGACACATACATATACACGCAGCACCTGACACATACATATACACGCACACCATCAGACACTAATATACACATGCAGCACCTGACACACACACACGCAGCACCTTACTCACACACACAGACACGCGTAGCACCTGACGCACACACATGTACACGCGTAGCACCTTACGCACACTCATGTACACGCGCAGCACCTAATGCACACTCATGTACACACGCAGAACCTGACGCACTCATGTACACGCGCAGCACCTGACGCACACTCATGTACACGCGCAGCACCTGACACAGACATACGTATTCATGCGCAGCACCAGACATACACTTGTACACACGCGGAGCACCTGATACTCACACATATACACCCGCAACACCTGACACACACCCACGTGCGGCAGCTGACGCATACACACGCACCATCAGACACACTCATAAATACACGCAGCACCTGACACACACACACACACAGGACCTGACACACATACACAGGCAGCACCTGACACACACACATATACACGCGCAGCACCTGACACCACGCACTCACACGTACAAGCAATGCATTTCACGCCTACCTCCAGCCTCAGTTACAGGCTGCTGCCGCCTACCCCCCTCCCTGCATCAGCTGCAAAGGCAGCAAAATATTTTGACCAAAGTCTAAAGCCCCATACACATTAAACGATGTCGCTCTGTGAGCGACATCGTCTAATGTTTCCCCCTCCCGGGCCGGCCGGCCGGCGGCCGACTGTACACACTGAGCGATATGACCGCTCATATCACTCAGTGACGTCACGCCCCCGCCAGCCCTGCATGAAGGTCGTGGACGACAGTCCACATCCTTCATGCATGCCCTACCGACAGCGACGATTGTTGCCGACCCGCGGGGCAGCGCATCGTTCGTCGCTGGTGGCATATACACTTAACGATAAAACGAGCGACGTCGCTTAAGGAGGGGGAAAATGAGCGACGTCGCTCATCAAATCGTTAAGTGTTTACGGACCTTAAACAATTCGGTTTGGTAAATAAAATTATTTTGCACAGAACAGTGATGTTATACGAAAATTTTCATTAAACATTTAAAAAATCAAATGTTTATTTTTACAGTGAAATTTTACATTTCTGAATAAAAAAAATAAATTTAAAAAAAGCGATGAAATTCCATAGACAAAAAACCTTACGGTTTCACATGTCCCATTAAGGCTTCTTAGACATGATCGAAATTTCAGAAACCTGTTGTAACTCTTCCACTCAAACTCCAAAAAGCAATGAAATTCCGATCATTAAGGCTGACGCCTTAATGGACATGTTCCTTGCGCAATACAGATATGGTATGCCATCACAGCCTGTGGGTAAGTGCAGATTCAGCACTCTCACAGAGTGAGATTGCTGTCACTCACACAATGGTGGAGCTGCTAATTCACAGATTTGTGTGCTCATTGGAATACACACATGCAGTCTATGCAACTGAAGGTCTGAGCGGAAGACAAAGCTGCTCAGATGAGGTATGAGTGTTGTTGATTGAAGGGAGGAGAGCGGTGTGGATGGGGGAACAGAAGTGTGTGGATAGAGGGAACACTAAGCAGCACTGATGGGGGGGGCAAAGAAACACGGGGTAATTCAGACCGCAGCAGCAGCGATCGCAGTCTGAATTAGTTTGTGAGGTGCGCACGTGCAATGGCTGCACTGCGCGTACGTACCCCAGGAGCCCAGTGAGATGCTATCAGCATCTCACTGGCTGCGATCACCCTGCCTGATTGATAGGCAGAGTGGGTTGCGGGGAAGGAGGGGGTGTGCAAACAGCGTTAGAATGCCATTGGCAGGGCATGGTCTGCACAACAGAGGCGTTTCCGGACCACTGGGGGGTGGGCTGTGGCGGTTATTTCCCTGCCAAGAGCGCAGGACCCACGAAATTTACCTTCAGGATGTCGGCTACATGAATGGGGTAAGAGTGGTGTGGATAGGGGGTAGATTAAGCACAAAGTATGGGAAGGGAGACAGAGCGGTGCAGATGGGGGAAATGGTGCAGATGGGTTGAAAACACTGGCTTGGATGGGTAGAAAACTGGTGCAGATGGGAGAGAAGACAGTGTGCCCTGTACTGGAGGAGACAGAGTGACGTTGAAGAGGGAAACACTGAGCAGTACAGAGAGAAGGAAACGGTGATACAGACAAGGCACAGGTGCGGAAAGACAGATGGTGCAGATAAGTTAGTACAGACTAGCACAGATGGGAGAACACAGCAGTAGGGATAGGGGAAGACAGCAGCATGGAGGTGTATAGGGGAAGCAAGTGTAGATGCATAGACAGTAGATGTGGTATTATAGTTTTAGCAATTAACCAAGATATTTTGAGGGAGCTAAATGTGTATACTAAGTGAGATGGATGTATGGAGTGAGAAGCTGTTGTAACACGGTGGGATTGTTGTGGTGACCGAATGGGATGGTTGTGGGCACTGTGTGGGATGGGAGCACCACAAAACTGCTCAGACCTTCAGTTGCATAGACTGCATGTGTGTATTCCAATGAGCACACAAATCTGTGAATTAGCAGCTCCACCATTGTGTGAGTGACAGCAATCTCACTCTGTGAGAGTGCTGAATCTGCACTTACCCACAGGCTGTGATGGCATACCATATCTGTATTGCGCAAGGAACACGTCCATTAAGGCGTCAGCCTTAATGATCGGAATTTCATTGCTTTTTGGAGTTTGAGTGGAAGAGTTACAACAGGTTTCTGAAATTTCGACCATGTCTAAGAAGCCTTAATGGGACATGTGAAACCGTAAGGTTTTTTGTCTATGGAATATATATATATATCTGTATATATCTGTATATCTGTAGCTGTCACAGTGGTGAAAATGAGCAGTAGTTTGAATGAGCTGCAGGGGTTAACACCAGTCACAGTGAATATGTGTGTGTGTTTTACCTCCGTCTCTCGCTGTCCTGCTTCCATCCATCACTGTGCTGTTGGGCTGAATGCAATGCTGTGTGGGGCCAGAAAAAGGTCAGTAGCTGACCACATTCGTAGCTCGTGCAGGCGGGCAGTATACTTTTTTGGGCTTGCCGCCGCTGCTTAGGAAGGGAAACTAGACGTTACCCTGACTCCCTAGCTCCAGCAGCCGTGGCCAGCTTTCTGCAATGCCTCATGGGATTTGTAGTCTCTATGCTACTGCATAAAGTCTAAGCAGTAGCACACATGACTACAAATCCCATTTTTCTTCAATAGATTCTCTGCTGTTTCAGACCCAGCTGATCCCAGCGCCCTATCAAATCCCGTGCCCGGGTCACATGCCCCCCTAGCCCCTCCCTAGTTTCGGCTCTGCCCTCCTCCAGACTCCAGTTTTAGAATTGTGCCCAGTGAGACTGGATGCACTACAGGGGAGCTCTACTGAGTTTCTCTGAAAAGACTTATGTTAGTTTTTCTTATTTTCAGGGAGGCTGCTGGCAACAGTCTCCCTGCTTCGTGGAACTTAGGGGAGAGAAGTATGACCAAATTCTAGTGAGTTCAATGGCTCTGCTTCTGGCTGACAGGACACCATTAGCTCCTGAGGGTGCTGATCGCTAGGTACGCCTAGATGCCCACTCCCGTAGCCTGCCATCACCCCCTTACAGAGCCAGAAGTCAGAAGACAGGCGAGTAGCAGAAGAACAGAAGACTTCTTCTCCAGTGACGGCATTCTGAGGTACCACGCAGCGAGCGGAATGCTGTGCGCCATGCTCCCACACAAACACAGGCACTGCAGGGTGCAGGGCGTGTGGGTGGGGAAGGGGGGCACCCTGGGCAGCATAAATTCCTCACAAAAGGCTGGCAAAAGTGGACATTAGTGCCTGGGCACTGTACTTACCCCGCCAGCGTAATTAATTATTTGTTTCTGAGCGGGACAGAAGCGTGCCATTACAGCGGCGGGGCTTCTTCCTCACCTCACCAGCACATCTATAGAGCGTAACAAGTCTATCACTATAGAGTTTATTATTTCCCAGACTGTGTACTTTTGGCGCTGGATTGTGAGCTGAAAAATCCTCTCTGTCCCTCTGACAGATTTACTGTAGGTCTATCCCCCATAAGCCGATGTGTCTGTGGGTACTTGGTACATGTGTGTCAACATGTCGGTGGCTGAATGTTTTTCCCAAGAGGAAACTATATTAGGAATGCAGACATATGATGGTGGCCCTGTTGGCACCACCAATAACTGACTGGGTGAAAGTTTCAGTAATATCAGAGTGAGGTTGGATAAATCTGTGTCCCAGACACAGACGTAGAGAAAAGATGTGATGTTCATGGCTATGCTTCTTTTCACTCAGGCCCGCAAAAATGTTACTACACATCGATACTGACTCGGATACTGATTCCTATGTCGGCCATAATATTTCCTGATTAGATCCAATATTGGCAAGGAGCATTCAGTACATGATTGTGGATATTAAGGACATATTAACATCACTGAGGACCCTGCTGTTCCTGACAAAGGGGTATATATGTATGTATATATAGATATATAATGAAAGCTGATGTAACGTTCCTCCATCTCTGTTTGAGAAAGTCTGGGCCAGCTCGACAAGATGGTTTTAAATCCCCAAAAGGTTTCCGGTTGTTTATTCATTTCCTGCTGCGGACAGAATAAAGTGGGAGTCACCCCCTCTTCTGCACGGGGCCCTGTCACAAATCCAGCGGATCGTATGCAGGAAGCTACATTATTTCTAGTTATGTAACCACGGGTACATTACTTAGACCTGCCATTACATGCGCATGGGTGAGTAGTAGTATTCAAGAATTGGTCGAATACCTCGTCATCCGATATAGATATCTTGGAGAGATGGGATTACTCCTTACGTTGGATCATATCAAGGACACTGCAGCATACTTACGACTGCAAGGGATATAGGACTCTTGAGTTCACGGGCCAATTTCATGGCAGTCTCGGATAGGAGGGCATTGTGCATTCACCAAGGGAATGCTGATGCTGACTCCAAGAAGAAAGGGAGTCTCTTCCCTATGAAGGTGAAGCCTTGTTTGGTGACGGCCTAGTTAATTTGATCTCGGCAGCTCCCGCAGGTAAGTCAACCTTCTTGCCCTATGTTCCCTCTCAACGGATGAAGACGCATCATTGTCTAACGCAGTCATTTTGGCCCAATAGATATGCAAGAAGTTAAGATTCCCCTTTCTTTGCAGGTAGAGGAAGGAAAAGAGGGAAGAGGTCTGTAGCCTCTTCAAGATCGCAGGAGCAGAGATCGCCCTCTGCTTCTGCCAAATCCACTGCATGACGCTAGGGCTTTCTTGCAGGAGCCCGCACCAGTGGGGGCACGTCTAAAACACTTCAGTCAGTTCTGGATTAATTTAGACCTGGACTCGTGGGTTTTACAAATAGTGTCACAAGGGTACAAACTGGGGTTTCAAGACGTTCCCCCTCACCGATTGTTCAAATCGGCCTTAGTCAGCAGGGAGAAGGTTTTTATTCAAGCCTCTTCGTGGTCCCGATGCCGGACGGCTCAGTCAGACCAATCTTAAATCTGAAATCCCTCAATTTCTACCTAAAGAAATTCAATTTCAAGATGGAATCTCTCAGGGTAGGGATCTCCAGTCCGGAGGAAGGAGATTTCATGGTTTTGGTAGACATAAGGATGCCTAATTACATGTTCCCGTTTAGCCACTGCATAAAGCTACCTGAGGTTTGCAATTCAGGATTGTCATTACCAATTTCAGACGTTGCCGTTTGGTCTGTCCACGGCTCCGAGGATTTTCACCAGGGTGATGGCGGAAATGATGGTTCTCCTTCGCAAGCAAGGAGTCACAATTATCCAGTACTTGGATGATCTCCTGATAAAGGCGAGATCCAGGGACCAGTTGGTGCAAAACATCTACTCTCCCTGACAGTTCTTCAACAACATGGTTGGCTCCTAAACTTGCCAAAATCGCAGTTGGTCCCAATGATGCGGTTGTTGTTTTTGGGAGTCATACTGGACACAGAAGAGGCTTTCTTCCAGTGGAAAGGCTATGGAGATCCAGAGTCTGGTCAAACAAATTCTAAAACCAGCAAGAGTGTTAATCCATCAATGCATTCTGTTGCTGGGGAAGATGGTTGCGGCCTACGAGGCCATTCAGTTTGGCAGGTTCCATGCCAGAGTGTTCCAGTGGGACCTGTTGGACAAGTGGTCCGGATCCCACCTACACATGCACCGGAGGATAATCCTGTCTTCCAAGACCAGAATCTCACTCCATTGGTGGCTGCACAGTTCTCACCTCCTAGAGGGGCGATGGTTCGGGATCCAGGACTGGATCCTAGGGACCACGGATGCAACCCTCCGAGGCTGGGGAGCAGTCACACAGGGGGAAAACATCCAAGGAAGATGGTAGAGTCAGGAAAGTTGTCTCCACATAAATATTCTGGAGTTAAGGGCCATTTAATAACTGCAGACACAGTACGCACTGGGACGGGTGCCCAGCATCCTCTACGGACTAAGAGAAAAGGATTTACCGGTAGGTATTAAAATCCTATTTTCTCTAACGTCCTAGAGGATGCTGGGGACTCCGTAAGGACCATGGGGATAGACAGGCTCCGCAGGAGACATGGGTACTTTAAGAAAGACTTTAGTTCTGGGTGTACACTGGCTCCTCCCTCTATGCCCCTCCTCCAGACCTCAGTTTGATACTGTGCCCAGTGGAGACTGGGTGCTTTTCAGGAGCTCTCCTGAGCTTTCTGACAGAAAGTATTTTGTTAGGTTTTTAATTTTCAGGGAGCACTGCTGGCAACAGACTCCCTCATCGAGGGACTGAGGGGAGAGAAGCAGCCCTACTCTCCGAGTTGCAAGGTCCTGCTTCTTAGGCTTATGGACACCTTTAGCTCCAGAGGGATTGGTACGCAGGATCTCACCATCGCCGTCCGTCCCAGAGCCGCGCCTCCGTCCCCCTTGCAGAGCCGGAAGATAGAAGCCGGGTGAGTATGAGAAGAAAAGAAGACTTCAGAGGTGGCAGAAGACTTCATGATCTTCACTGAAGTAACGCACAGCACTGCAGCTGTGCGCCATTGCTCCCATACACCTCACACACTCCAGTCACTGTAAGGGTGCAGGGCGCAGGGGGGGGGGGCACCTGGGCAGCAATATAAACCTTTTTTTGGCAAAACTATAACACATATACAGCTGGGCACTGTATATATGTATGAGCCCCCACCAATTTTACAGTTTAAGCGGGACAGAAGTCCGCCGCCGAGGGTGCGGGGCTTCTCCCTCAGCACTCACCAGCGCCATTTTTTCTTCACAGCACCGCTGAGAGGAAGCTCCCCGGACTCTCCCCTGCTTATACCATAGTAGACAAGAGAGTTGAAAAGAGGGGGGGGGGCACATAATTCGGCGCAAATTACATACAGCAGTACTAGGCAAACATTAAGTTACTGTGTATTCCTGGGTTATATAGCGCTGGGGTGTGTGCTGGCATACTCCCTCTCTGTCTCTCCAAAGGGCCTTGTGGGGAAACTGTCTTCAGAAAAAGCATTCCCTGTGTTTGTGGTGTGTCGGTACACGTGTGTCGACATGTCTGAGGAAGAAGGCTATATTAGAGAGGAGCAGGAGCAAATGAATGTGCTGTCTCCACCGACAGCTGATTGGATGGATATGTGGAATGTTTTAAATGCTAGTGTAAACTCATTGCACAAAAGATTAGACAAGGCTGAAGCTTTGGGACAGTCAGGGTCTCAACCCATGCCTGATCCTATGTTGCAGGGACTGTCAGGGTCTCATAAGCGCCCACTATCCCAGATTGTTGACACAGATACCGACATGGATTCTGACTCCAGTGTCGATTACGATGATGCAAAGTTACAGCCAAAATTGGCAAAATCCATTCGATATATGATTATGGCAATAAAAGATGTTTTGCACATCAGAGAGGAACCCCCTGTCCCTGACAAGAGGGTACATATGTACAAGGGAAAAAAGCCTGAGGTAACCTTTGAGGGGGTCACACGAGCTGAACGAGTTATGTGAAAAAGCTTGGGAATCTCCAGATAAAAGACTGCAGATTTCCAAAAGGATTCTTATGGCGTATCCTTTCCCATCAATGGATAGGTTACGATGGGAATCCTCCCCTAGGGTGGACAAAGCATTAACACGCTTATCCAAGAAGGTAGCCCTCCCGTCCCAGTATACGGCTACCCTCAAAGAGTCTGCTGACCGCAAACAGGAGATTACCCTGAAGTCCATTTATACACATTCAGGTACCTTACTCAGACCGGCAATTGCGTCGGCCTGGGTGTGTAGTGCTGTAGCGGCATGGACGGTTACCTTATCTGAGGGGATGGATACCATAGATAAGGATACTATTTTATTGACCCTGGGGCATATAAGAGATGCTGTCCTATATATGTGTGTATGCAAACTACAGGTGGTGCTGCAGGGCTCACACCCTTTTACTTGTCTTGTAGAGCAACTCTGGAGCTGTTACTGGGTCCAGCTGCTGCAAGAAATCAGCTTGAATGCTTCAGGGGCTGGGGCATGGCCAACATGAGCCCACACTGATGGGGGGTGGGGGTGTATAAAGCGATTTAGGTGTCATCCAAGCGCAACCCCACAAAGGCCGCCATGCCCTGCGTGACCCTTTTCTCTTTTCATATGCAGACGAGGGTTGCAGCCAACTATGCCCACTGCTTGGATGACATCACCATATGCAAATCCATCTGCTGCAGGCCTTCCCCCAGGAATGCTTGCACTAGTTGTTGCATTTGGTTTGTTGTTTGGGGGTGCTTCAGTATTAGGCAGCCTTCTGCCCTCCCACATTCGTCTGAAAATGTGTTCTCCCTGCAGTTGTTGTCCCCAGATGAGAGTTCCCTTGTGCTGCCTCAGTTGAATCTCCTTAACTTGACAGGGGTGTGCCCGAGCAGCCGCCCTCCACAGCCCTATCCCAACACATACTTATCTTGCATATGAGATCTCTTGATCATGAAGATAGTTCTCACAGGGTGAGGTTCATCCATTACATTTTAAAGTAGGAAGGTACAAATTACATATTCAAATTACATATATGTGCTGGATTCAAATGTTTCCCCCCCTTCCTTTCTCAATTGTGCCCATCAGCAGCTATTCTAATGTTACTGCCAATGGGTGTGACACATTAATTTCTTCTGTGGGGTACACTGGACTCCACAAGGATTCACATTGGGGTGTAGAGTAGGATCTTGATCTGAGGCACCAACAGGCTCAAAGCTTTTGACTGTTCCCAAGATGCTCAGCGCCCCCTCCTCTATAACCTCGCTTCCATGAACAGGGAGCTCAGTTTGTAGTTGGTGCCTTCAGTAGCAGGCCACTTAACAGGGGGCTGCCTCAGGCAGCCTATTCTTAGCTATTAATTTTGGCAAGAAAAGAAGAACTTTTTTTATAAGAATCTACAAGGGCTGCAGCAGGCTTGGTCTAATAGACTTCTTTACTGCAGCTCCATCACTCCCAGTGGCGCAGTATACTCCCGTGCCCCGGTTGCTGGGTCACTGCAGCGGAGGCTCCGGTTTCTTCCTAAGGTCAGTCACACACACACCACCCTCCGGGATCACGAGGCCGCTGATGGGGGCGGGCCGTGTGCGCACTGGCGTGGACACTGATTACTGGGCAGCCGCTCCACTAGCCACCAGGGACAGTTAAGGAGCACAGCTCTGGGGGTTTTTCTCCTGTATTAACCCCATTTTGTACTACCCGCAGTGCATTGTGATAGGTAATGGGGCCTGATTCAGGTTGGATCGCAATCCAACTGCAAAAACTGCTAAGAGCATACGCATCCGCCTGCATTTTCTGCGGCACCCCGGTGAATCGGTGAAGGGGGGGGGGGAGGGGGGTCAACAACACTCCATTTCCAAGTCGGAGATGGAGCGGTGCGGGGGCACGGTTTCAAAATGGGGTCGGCAACGGAGAAACAGGAGGTGTGGTCAGAGCAGCTGCATGACATCACATGGGCCGGACTCTGCCAGTGGAGCCCCAGCGTCATGAGGTAGATTTTGTAGAGGCCGGGGAGGACTTCTGTTCCTGGGAACTAGCTGTGTTGTGCAGCTTTATTCCTCTGCCCCTACCTCTGGCAAGAAAGGACGCACCTCGCACTTTCTTGTTTCTTTGTGACCGAAAGGACTGCATTTGATAATGCGGAGCTTTCTTATGCTGTGAGGGAACATAAGGTAAAAATTTGATTTTCCAACTGTAGCTGTGCGTGTTAATGCTTTGTCCATCCTAGGGGAGGATTTCCATCGTAACCTATCCGTTGATGGAAAAGGATACGCCATAAGAATCCTTTTGGAAATCTGCAGTCTTTTATCTGGAGATTCCCAAGCTTTTTCACATAACTCGTTCAGCTCGTGTGACCCCCTCAAAGGTTACCTCAGGCTTCTTTCCCTTGTACATATGTACCCTCTTGTCAGGGACAGGGGGTTCCTCTGTGATGTGCAAAACATCTTTTCTCTAACGTCCTAAGTGGATGCTGGGGACTCCGTCAGGACCATGGGGAATAGCGGCTCCGCAGGAGACAGGGCACAAAAGTTAAAGCTTTAGGATCAGGTGGTGTGCACTGGCTCCTCCCCCTATGACCCTCCTCCAAGCCTCAGTTAAGATTTTGTGCCCGGCCGAGAAGGGTGCAATCTAGGTGGCTCTCCTAAAGAGCTGCTTAGAGTAAAAGTTTTGTTAGGTTTTTTATTTTCAGTGAGTCCTGCTGGCAACAGGCTCACTGCTACGAGGGACTTAGGGGAGAGAAGTGAACTCACCTGCGTGCAGGATGGATTGGCTTCTTAGGCTACTGGACACCATTAGCTCCAGAGGGAGTCGGAACACAGGTCTCACCCTGGGGTTCGTCCCGGAGCCGCGCCGCCGACCCCCTTGCAGATGCCGAAAAGTGAAGAGGTCCAGAAACCGGCGGCAGAAGACTCTTCAGTCTTCATAAGGTAGCGCACAGCACTGCAGCTGTGCGCCATTGTTGTCAGCACACTTCATAGCAGCGGTCACTGAGGGTGCAGGGCGCTGGGGGGGGGCGCCCTGGGCAGCAATGATAGTACCTTATTCTGGCTAAAAATACATCACATATAGCCCCTGGGGGCTATATGGATGTATTTAACCCCTGCCAGGTCTCAGAAAAACGGGAGAAGAAGCCCGCCGAAAAGGGGGCGGGGCCTATTCTCCTCAGCACACAGCGCCATTTTCCCTCACAGAAATGCTGGTGGGAAGGCTCCCAGGCTCTCCCCTGCACTGCACTACAGAAACAGGGTTAAAACAGAGAGGGGGGGGCACTTATTTGGCGATATGTATATATATATTAAAATGCTATAAGGGAAAAACACTTATATAAAGGTTGTCCCTGTATAATTATAGTGTTTTTGGTGTGTGCTGGCAAACTCTCCCTCTGTCTCCCCAAAGGGCTAGTGGGGTCCTGTCCTCTATCAGAGCATTCCCTGTGTGTGTGCTGTGTGTCGGTACGTGTGTGTCGACATGTATGAGGACGATGTTGGTGAGGAGGCGGAGCAATTGCCTGAAATGGTGATGTCACTCTCTAGGGAGTCGACACCGGAATGGATGGCTTAATTAAGGAATTACGTGATAATGTCAACACGCTGCAAGGTCGGTTGACGACATGAGACGGCCGGCAAACAAATTAGTACCTGTCCAGGCGTCTCAAACACCGTCAGGGGCTGTAAAACGCTCATTTACCTCAGTCGGTCGACACAGACACGGACACTGACTCCAGTGTCGACGGTGAAGAAACAAACGTATTTTCCTTTAGGGCCACACGTTACATGTTAAGGGCAATGAAGGAGGTGTTACATATTTCTGATACTACAAGTACCACAAAGAAGGGTATTATGTGGGGTGTGAAAAAACTACCTGTAGTTTTTCCTGAATCAGATAAATTAAATGAAGTGTGTGAATTGGCGGTATACCTTTTCCCGCCAGAAACACCCTTTAGGGTGGATAAGGCGCTCACACGCTTATCAAAACAAGTGGCGGTACCATCTCCAGATAGGGCCGCCCTCAAGGAGCCAGCTGAGAGGCTGGAAAATATCCTAAAAAGGTATATACACACATACTGGTGTTATACTGTGACCAGCGATCGCCTCAACCTGGATGTGCAGCGCTGGGGTGGCTTGGTCGGATTCCCTGACTGAAAATATTGATACCCTTGACAGGGACAGTATTTTATTGACTATAGAGCATTTAAAGGATGCATTTCTATATATGCGAGATGCACAGAGGGATATTTGCACTCTGGCATTAAGAGTAAGTGCGATGTCCATATCTGCCAGAAGATGTTTATGGACACGACAGTGGTCAGGTGATGCAGATTCCAAACGGCACATGGAAGTATTGCCGTATAAAGGGGAGGAGTTATTTGGGGTCGGTCCATCGGACCTGGTGGCCACGGCAACAGCTGGAAAATCCACCTTTTTTACCCCAAGTCACATCTCAGCAGAAAAAGACACCGTCTTTTCAGCCTCAGTCCTTTCGTCCCCATAAGGGCAAGCGGGCAAAAGGCCAGTCATATCTGCCCAGGGATAGAGGAAAGGGAAGAAGACTGCAGCAGGCAGCCCATTCCCAGGAACAGAGCCCTCCACCGCTTCTACTAAGTCCTCAGCATGACGCGGGGGCCGTACAAGCGGACTCAGGTGCGGTGGGGGGTCGTCTCAAGAGTTTCAGCGCGTAGTGGGCTCACTCGCAAGTGGACCCCTGGATCCTACAAGTAGTATCCCAGGGGTACAGATTGGAAATTCGAGACGTCTCCCCCTCGCAGGCTCCTGATGTCTGTTTTACCAACGTCTTCCTCCGACAGGGAGGCAGTATTGGAAACAATTCACAAGCTGTATTCCCAGCAGGTGATAATCAAAGTACCCCTCCTACAACAAGGAAAGGGGTATTATTCCACACTATATTGTGGTACTGAAGCCGGACGGCTCGGTGAGACCTATTCTAAATGGATAATCTTTGAACACTTACATACAAAGGTTCAAATCAAGATGGAGTCACTCAGAGCAGTGATAGCGAACCAATAGGGTGTCCCTGGACATCAAGGTTGCTTACCTCCATGTCCCAAATTGCCCTTCTCACCAAGGGTACCTCAGGTTCGTGGTACGGAACTGTCACTATCAGTTTCAGACGCTGCCGTTTGGATTGTCCACGGCACCCCGGGTCTTTACCAAAGTAATGGCCGAAATGATGATTCTTCTTCAAAGAAAAAGCGTCTTAATTATCCCTTACTTGGACGATCTCCTGATAAGGGCAGGGTCCAGAGAACAGTTGGAAGTCGGAGTAGCACTATCTCAAGTAGTTCTACGACAGCACGGGTGGATTTTAAATATCCAAAATCGCAGCCGTTTCCGACGACACGTCTGCTGTTCCTAGGGATGGTTCTGGACACAGTCCAGAAAAAGGTGTTTCTCCCGGAGGAGAAAGCCAGGGATTTATCCGAGCTAGTCAGGAACCTCCTAAAACCAGGAAAAGTGTCAGTGCATCATTGCACAAGAGTCCTGGGAAAAATGGTGGCTTATTACGAAGCGATTCCATTCGGCAGATTCCACGCAAGAACTTTTCAGTGGGATCTGCTGGACAAATGGTCCGGATCGCATCTTCAGATGCATCAGCGGATAACCCTATCTCCAAGGACAAGGGTGTCTCTCCTGTGGTGGTTACAGAGTGCTCATCTTCTAGAGGGCCGCAGATTCGGCATTCCGGATTGGATGCTGGTGACCACGGAGGCCAGCCTGAGAGGCTGGGGAGCAGTCACACAAGGAAAAAATTTCCAGGGAGTGTGATCAAGTCTGGAGACTTTTCTCCACATAAATATACTGGAGCTAAGGGCAATTTACAATGCTCTAAGCTTAGCAAGACCTCTGCTTCAAGGTCAGCCGGTATTGATCCAGTGGGACAACAACATGGCAGTCGCCCACGTAAACAGACAGGGCGGCACAAGAAGCAGGAGGGCAATGGCAGAAACTGCAAGGATTTTTCGCTGGGCGCAAAATCATGTGATAGCACTGTCAGCAGTGTTCATTCCGGGAGTGGACAACTGGGAAGCAGAATTCCTCAGCACAACCTCCACCCGGGAGAGTGGGGACTTCATCGGGAAGTCTTCCACATGATTGTGAACCGTTGGGAAAGACCAAAGGTGGACATGATGGCGTCCCGCCTGAACAAAAAACTGGACAAGTATTGCGCCAGGTCAAAAGACCCTCAGGCAATAGCTGTGGACGTTCTGGTAACACCGTGGGTGTACCAGTCGGTGTATGTCTTACCTCCTCTGCTTCTCATACCCAAGGTATTGAGAATTATAAGACGTAGAGGAGTAAGAACTATACTCGTGGCTCCGGATTGGCCAAGAAGGACTTGGTACCCGGAACTTCAAGAGATGCTCACAGAGGACTCATGGCCTCTGCCGCTAAGAAGGGACTTGTTTCAGCAAGTACCATGTCTGTTCCAAGACTTACCGCGGCTGCGTTTGACGGCATGGCGGTTGAACGCCGGATCCTAAGGGAAAAAGGCATTCCGGAAGAGGTCATTCCTACCCTGGTCAAAGCCAGGAAGGACGTGACCGCACAACATTATCACCACATGTGGTGAAAATATGTTGCGTGGTGTGAGGCCAGGAAGGCTCCACGAAGAAATTTCAACTCGGTCGATTCCTGCATTTCCTGCAAACAGTAGTGTCTATGGGCCTCAGATTGGGGTCCATTAAGGTTCAAATTTCGGCCCGGTCGATTTTCTTCCAGAAGAATTGGCTTCAGTTCCTGAAGTCCAGAAGTTTGTCAAGGGAGTACTGCATATACAACCCCCTTTTGTGCCTCCAGTGGCACTGTGGGATCTCAACGTAGTTCTGGGATTCCTAAAATCACATTGGTTTAAACCGCTCAAATCTGTGGATTTGAAATATCTCACATGGAAAGTGACCATGATGTTGGCGGCCCTGGCCTCGGCCAGGCGAGTGTCGGAATTGGCGGCTTTGTCTCACAAAAGCCCATATCTGATTGTCCATTCGGACAGGGCAGAGCTGCGGACTCGTCCCCAGTTTCTCCCTAAGGTGGTGTCAGCGTTTCACCTGAACCAGCTTATTGTGGTACCTGCGGCTACTAGGGACTTGGAGGACTCCAAGTTGCTAGATGTTGTCAGGGCCCTGAAAATATCGGTTTCCAGGACGGCTGGAGTCAGGAAAACTGACTTGCTGTTATCCTGTATGCACCCAACAAACTGGGTGCTCTTGCTTCTAAGCAGACGATTGCTAGTTGGATGTGTAGTACAATTCAGCTTGCACATTCTGTGGCAGGCCTGCCACAGCCAAAATATGTAAATGCCCATTTCACAAGGAAGGTGGGCTCATCTTGGGCGGCTGCCCGAGGGCTCTCGGCTTTACAACTTTGCCGAGCTGATACTTGGTCAGGGGCACACCCTGACTGATGAGGACCTGGAGTTCTCTCATTCGGTGCTGCAGAGTCATCCGCACTCTCCCACCCGTTTGGGAGCTTTGGTATAATCCCCATGGTCCTGACGGAGTCCCCAGCATCCACTTAGGACGTTAGAGAAAATAAGAATTTACTTACCGATAATTCTATTTCTCGTAGTCCGTAGTGGATGCTGGGCGCCCATCCCAAGTGCGGATTGTCTGCAATACTTGTACATAGTTATTGTTACAAAAATCGGGTTATTATTGTTGTGAGCCATCTTTTCAGAGGCTCCGCTGTTATCATGCTGTTACCTGGGTTCAGATCACAGGTTGTACAGTGTGATTGGTGTGGCTGGTATGAGTCTTACCCGGGATTTAAAATCCTTCCTTATTGTGTACGCTCGTCCGGGCACAGTATCCTAACTGAGGCTTGGAGGAGGGTCATAGGGGGAGGAGCCAGTGCACACCACCTGATCCTAAAGCTTTTACTTTTGTGCCCTGTCTCCTGCGGAGCCGCTATTCCCCATGGTCCTGACGGAGTCCCCAGCATCCACTACGGACTACGAGAAATAGAATTATCGGTAAGTAAATTCTTATTTTATTGCCATAATCATATATCGAATGGATTTTGACAATTTTGGCTGTAACTTTGCATCATCGTAATCGACACTGGAGTCAGAATCCATGTCGGTATCTGTGTCAACAATCTGGGATAGTGGGCGCTTATGATACCCTGACAGTCCCTGCAACATAGGATCAGGCATGGGTTGAGACCCTGACTGTCCCAAAGCTTCAGCCTTGACTAATCTTTTGTACAATGAGTTTACACTAGCATTTAAAGCATTCCACATATCCATCCAATCAGGTGTCAGCGAGGACACCACATTCATTTGCTCCCGCTCCTCTCTAATATAGCCTTCTTCCTCAGACATGTCGACACACGTGTACCGACACACCACACACACAGGGAATGCTTTTTCTGAAGACAGTTTCCCCACAAGGCCCTTTGGAGAGACAGAGAGGGAGTATGCCAGCACACACCCCAGCGCTATATAACCCAGGAATAACACAGTAACTTAATGTTTGTCCAGTAGCGCTGCTGTATGTAATTTGCGCCGAATTTTGTGCCCCCCCCCCTCTTTTCAACCATCTTCTCTACCGTGGTATAAGCAGGGGAGAGTCCGGGGAGCTTCCTCTCAGCGGTGCTGTGGAGAAAAAATGGCGCTGGTGAGTGCTGAGGGAGAAGCCCCGCCCCCTCGGCGGCGGGCTTCTGTCCCGCTTAAACTGTAAAATTGGCGGGGGCTCATACATATATACAGTGCCCAGCTGTTTATATGTTATATTTTTGCCAAAAAGAGGTTTATATTGCTGCCCAGGGTGCCCCCCCTGCGCCCTGCACCCTTACAGTGACCGGAGTATGTGAGGTGTATGGGAGCAATGGCGCACAGCTGCAGTGCTGTGCGTTACCTCAGTGAAGATCATGAACTCTGCGGAGCCCGTCTATCCCCATGGTCCTTACGGAGTCCCCAGCATCCTCTAGGACGTTAGAGAAACTAGGATTTTAATACCTACCGGTAAATCCTTTTCTCTTAGTCTGTAGAGGATGCTGGGCACCCGTCCCAGTGTGTACTGTGTCTGCAGTTATTAAATGGCCCTTAACTCCAGAACATTTATGTGGAGACAACTTTCCTGACTTGACCATCTTCCTTGGACGTTTTCCCCCTGTGTGACTGCTCCCCAGCCTCGGAGGGTTGCATCTGTGGTCCCTAGGATCCAGTGCTGGATCCCGAACCATCGCCCCTCTAGGAGGTGAGAACTGTGCAGCCACCAATGGAGTGAGATTCTGGTCTTGGAAGACAGGATTATCCTCCGGTGCATGTGTAGGTGGTATCCGGACCACTTGTCCTACAGGTCCCACTGGAACACTCTGGCATGGAACCTGCCAAACTGAATGGGCTCGTAGGCCACAACCATCTTCCCCAGCAACCAAATGCATTGATGGATTAACACTCTTGCTGGTTTCAGAATTTGTTTGACCAGACTCTGGATCTCCATAGCCTTTCCCCTGGAAGAAAACCTCTTCTGTGTCTAGTATGACTCCCAAAAACAACTACCGCGTCATTGGGACCAACTGCGATTTTGGCAAGTGTAGGAGCCAACCATGTTGTTGAAGAACTGTCAGGGAGACTGCAATGTTTTGCACCAACTGGTCCCTGGATCTCGCCTTTATCAGGAGATCATCCAAGTACGGGATAATTGTGACTCCTTGCTTGCGAAGGAGAACCATCATTTCCGCCATCACCCTGGTGAAAATCCTCGGAGCCGTGGACAGACCAAACGGCAATGTCTGAAATTGGTAATGACAATCCTGAATTGCAAACCTTAGGTAGCTTGATGCAGTGGCTAAATGGGAACATGTAAGTAGGCATCCTTTATGTCTACCAAAACCATGAAATCTCTTTCCTCCGGACTGGAGATCACTACCCTGAGAGATTCCATCTTGAAATTGAATTTCTTTAGGAAGAAATTGAGGGATTTCAGATTTTAGATTGGTCTGACTGAGCCGTCCGGCTTCGGGACCACGAAGAGGCTTGAATAAAAACCTTCTCCCTGCTGACTAAGGCCAATTTGAACAATCGGTGAGGGGGAACGTCTTGAAACCCCAGTTTGTACCCTTGGGACACTATTTGTAAAACCCACGAGTCCAGGTCCGAATGAATCCAGAACTGTCTGAAGAGTTTTAGACGTGCCCCCACTGGTGTTGGCTCCTGCAAGAAAGCCCCAGCGTCATGCAGTGGATTTGGCAGAAGCAGAGGACAATCTCTGCTCCTGCGATCTTGAAGAGGCTACAGACCTCTTCCTTCTCCTTCCTCTACCTGCAAAGAAAGGGGAATCTTAACTTCTTGCATATCTATTGGGCCAAAATGACTGCGGTAGATAATGATGCGTCTTCATCCGTTGAGAGGGAACATAGGGCAAGAAGGTTGACTTACCTGCGGGAGCTGCCGAGATCAAATTAACTAGGCCGTCGCCAAACAAGGCTTCACCTTCATAGGGAAGAGACTCCCTTTCTTCTTGGAGTCAGCATCAGCATTCCCTTGGTGAATCCACAATGCCCTCCTATCCGAGACTGCCATGAAATTGGCCCGTGAACTCAAGAGTCCTATATCCCTTGCAGTCGTAAGTATGCTGCAGTGTCAACAGGCCAACTAAACCCTCCCCCCTCCTTTTACCCCATCACTTTGTCCAGTCCTTGTGGTCCATACTGTATTGCCATTATTATGCATGTTGCTGTGCTGGCCCTTTTCTGAATGTCCCTGCCACCGCCACCGAAGAGCTGGATAGCCCAGTATGAAAACCACCTGCCGGCCTCACTGACTGTCCGAGTCAAAGGCTCCATTTTTTTTTTTAAAGATCCCTCTGCCAAGTTAAGGGGGGCTTAAGGGGGCCCCAGAGATATCAGTGTACTGGGGCCCAAGATTTCTGTTGCTGGCCCTGACCCTCAGGGGCGTATCTACCCCTTGGCCAGGATGTCACTTGCCAGGAGCACCATCCAGGTTTCAGTTGGGGGATTAGAGTTCATACAGTAATTAAATGTTTTCATATTGATAACTACATCTCCCAAGCATATACCGTGTGCTGGGGATGCTAACAAGCTTTATTTAAAAGTTTAAAAAACATTGCTTTTATAATTGCAATGGTTAAAAAGGGAGAGCTATTAATCAATTTATCAGTGAATGATCGCAGTTTGAGCCGTTACATTTTACTGAACCACCTATCCCTCCACACTCACTACCTGTCCTCAGGATACATTTACCATCCTGGCAGACGGTATACCGGCGGTCATTTGACCGATGTTGGAATCCTGACACCACTTGGGAGACTGGTGCCGGCACACAGACAGCCAACATCCCGAAGGTGAGTATTGGAGGGAGGGTTAGGAGTCGGACCAGGGGAGGTGGTGTAAGGGAAGGCACTAGGAGGGGGGGGGGGTAGCCCTAGCTGCCACCCCCTGAGGGTTAGCCCTATCCGCCACCCCCCCAGAGGGTTAGTATTAGGATTGGGGATCATGTGACCTCTGGAATCCCGAGCGCCGGATGCCATACCCAACCCCCTTTACTTTTTCAGGCATTTCTATCTCTCCTCTCTCTATGGTGTTCCAATTGCCCACTTTCCCTTGTGCTTTACTCTCTCTCTCTCTCTCTCTCCTTTGTTTAGAGCATCAGTTTCTGTAGTCCACTTATACCCTTATTTTTTCCAGTGTTTCACTAACTCTCTGATGTAATGAGGATGTATGGTCTAGAGGGATCAGTAATGCATAGTACTGTATAGAGGCGTCAGGGATGTAGCGTAGGGAATAGAGGCGTCAGGGATGTAGCGTAGGGAATAGAGGCGTCAGGGATGTAGCGTAGGGAATAGAGGCGTCAGGGATGTGGCGTAGGGAATAGAGGCGTCAGGGATGTGGCGTAGGGAATAGAGGCGTCAGGGATGTGGCGTAGGGAATAGAGGCGTCAGGGATGTGGCGTAGGGAATAGAGGCGTCATGGATGTGGCGTAGGAAATAGAGGCATCAGGGATGTGGCGTAGGAAATAGAGGCGTCAGGGATGTGGCGTAGGGAATAGAGGCGTCAGGGATGTGGCGTAGGGAATAGAGGCGTCAGGGATGTGGCGTAGGGAATAGAGGCGTCAGGGATGTGGCGTAGGGAATAGAGGCATCAGGGATGTGGCGTAGGGAATAGAGGTGTCAGGGATGTAGCGTAGGGAATATAGGCATCAGGGATGTACTAGCAGGTATATAGAGGTCAGTGTACTGTAAAGAGTGGTCAGTAATGCAGTGATGGTTATAGAAAGGTCAGTGATGTAGTGTAGGGTATAGAGGGGTCAGTTATGTAGTGTGGGGTAAAGAGGGGTCAGTAAAGATACTAAGCTGAAGTACTTAGAACACTTCTTGAATTAAGACACAACCTGCAAGAAAAAGTATGCAATATGGGTGAAAAGGCAAATGTCAGAGGTCTGATACAAGTGACCAGCTCCATACCTTGCACCACATAGCGTTATGTTAAACTGGGATATGTTCTTTTTTGGTGTGTGTGTGTGTGTGTGTGTGTGTGTGTGTGGGGGTGTGTGTGTGTGTGTGTGTGTGTGTGTGTGTGTGTGTGGGGGGGTGTGTGGGTGCCAAAGGCTGCATGCCTTATTGCTCCTCCCCCATCCGGCTCCCAAGCACCTCTGCTGCCCAGTGATCCAGGAGCCTGCTGCTAGGAAGAAGTGGCCGAGCTTCAGCAAGCGAGTCTGGAAACTGGCGGAGGAAGTCATGATAACCAGATAATGGGGAGTGGAGAGCCAGTTCCAAGGTAATACTTTATACAGCTGGTTGAGATCCTGGTCGGTGGATATGGATTCCAAGAAAACCCTGGAGGTGCTTCCTTTCAAGGGAGACACTCTCTTTGGAGAAGACCTCAATAAGATTGTAGCTGATCTGGCTACTGCTAAAACAACTTGCCTACCTAGTATGACTCCTACCACGCAGAAGGCTAAAAGTACTTTTCCTTGGCCCTTTCATCGTCCAGGTAAAGCGTACCCATGGTCAGGCATACCCAAAGCAAGCTCATGCTTCCAGACCTGCCAAGCCCAGACTGAAGCAAGCCTGGGCTGCCCGTCAGCCTGCTTCCAAAACGGACAAGCCTGCCGCATGACGGGGCGGGCCTCCCTCTGGGGGATCCCAGGGTGGGGGGCCCGACTTCTAGGTTTGGCATAGAAAGGTATAATTCTAAGATAGAGAATTCTATTTGGAGCTCACCTTGTACTTTGTGAAGAAATAATCAGCATTGTGGCTGAGCAGATACATGTAGTGTGTGGCTGCAAACTGCATGGATCTGCTGCGTTGCAATGCTGGTACTTTTTTTTTTCAAAGTACCAATAGCTTCATATAATGTTAACAAATTTTATGCAGGATCAAATAGCTCAATGGGTAGGGTGTTTGATTAGAATTCAACAGGTTATAGGTTTGAAACCTGGGTATTGTAGTTTGAGATGTGTTATTTAATAAAGCATGTTATTCTGACTGCCGGCATCCTATCACCTGGGATATCATACTAAATAAATGGAGTTGATCAATTTATTTTATTTTTTTTATTAAACTAGGGACAATTTCCAGATACTTTTATTTATAACTGAGATTGCCCCCTGGAACTTCACATCAGTTGACAACTATGCATGAGTGGGCAGTGCTTGCCCTGGATCTGCCCACCCATTTGTGTGCCATCATAAAAGAAAGCATAACTGACAGTTATCCTGGGCGTACACTACACAATTATCTGTCAGGCTATCTATCCAGTCTGGATGGATGGAATAAAAATCTGGTAATGTATAGGAGCAAATGTCGATTAACCATTTGCTCCCAAACGCTAGAAAAGTGGTCAAAAATGGTCATTACACAAATTGGTTAAACCCAAAATTTAACCAATTTGTTTAGGGGACCATTTTTGTCCATTTTCTAGTGTTTGAGAGTAAATCGTTGATGGTCATTTGCTCACATAGATAACCGGATTTCTATTCCAATCAGCCAGTGTTGGAGAGATGGTCTGCCAGATTACATAATGCATACCAGAGCCATAACTAGACTTTTTGGTGCCCTGTGACAAAGAATTATATGCCCCCCCCCCCCCCCCACTATTTTTGCAATATGGACAAAAGGCGCATGCCTCGTGGGGAAGGGGCATAACAAGATTGGTCTCAGAGAAAGCACATGAGATATGAAGATATATCTAGTATACTTGACACTCAATGGTTTGTGGTATTGCCGGGGGGCCCTCCTTAAATGCATATACAGTCACACATGGCTTGCTTGTGCAAATGGCATATCAGCAGTCAGCACTAACTGGTGACATGCCATTTGTACAAGTAAGCCATGTGTGACTAATATATAAACACACTTTATTAAATAACACCTCAAACTACCATACCCAGGATTCAAACCTATAACCTGTTGAATTCTAATCAAACACCCTACACATTGAGCTACTTGATCCTGCATAAAAATTGTGAACATTATATGAAGCTATTGGTAATTTGCAAAAAAATATTATTAGCATTGCAACTCAGCAGATCAATGCAGTGTGCAGCCACACACTCCATATATCTGCTCAGCCACAATGCTGATTATTTCTTCACAAAGTACAAGGTGAGCTCCAAATAGAATTCTCTAGCTTAGATTATACCTTTCTATGCAAGGGTAAATAGCTCAATTGTTTGACTGCAATGCCACAGGAAATGGTTTGGATCCAAGACAGTGTGACTGAATAATAAAGAAACCTTAAGATGAGTTCATGAATGTTGTATAAGTATTAGTGAGAGAAGGGGTCAGGAGCATGCTAGGCTGCAAAAAAAAAGGTAGGCTGCAAGTGAAAGTAATGATCTCCTATATATTTTCCCAGATCTGTCACTCTGTGTGGCTAACTCTGGGGGAAGTCACAGCAATGGGCGGAGACGGCATCTGCAGGACGATACACCAGTGCCAGCAGCAGACCGTAACAAAGTGACAGATTAGGGAGAATATATAGGAGGTAGGGAGGTGGCCATGGTACATGGCTGACCAAGGGACACTAGCTCATGTACCCCTTTACCACTGAGGCTAGCCACCAAGGATGGACCTGTCACCAGTGCACATGCAATAACCTCTTCTGCTGCCCTCTTTGCAACTCAGATTGCCCAGTGCTCCCCTTCGCTAACAGTCCACAAAGTTTCCCCATTTCACGATCTGCCTCCTCACCGCCACTTTCATCTCTACAGCACACGCGCATATCATACAAGATCCCATCATGCGTACGTAGGTCTGAAATGCCAGAGGGAGGTTGGGGGGAGATTGGCATGCGCCAGCAACACCACACAGCTCACTGTGACCACAGTGGAGAGGCGCTGCAACAGGACAATACACCAACCTCGGAGCAAGGAACTGCGTCGGTCAGGAGGAGAACTATTTCAATAGCATAAAAAGGTTAGTGCGTCCCACCCTATGGACACCAGACTCATCAAGTCACTGTTGCCAGAGTCTCATACAATGACTCTGAACATCTAAGCACACTATTTGACTGTCCACACCCTGCTGTGCCTATTACCCATCTCCTCCACCACCCTCAACACTGACCCACACATCATTCACCCACAAAGATACACTAAAGGTAGTTTGGATAAATTAGCTAAATGAAATGGATTTAACCAATTTATCTAAATGACCATTTTTGGATGTTTTCCAGTGTTTGTGAGCAAATGGTCAATTGTCATTTGCTGCCACATATTAGCATAATTTTGTTTCAACTAGAAAAAAAAAATTGGACAGATAATCTAAGTGTGGATCCAGTTTAAAGGTCCGTATTCACGGCCCGATTTTGGGGAGAGATGTGTGCTGAGCGAACTGCTCAGCACACATCTCTCCCCCCGCTCAGCACAGCGTGATGTGTGCTGAGCGTACGGGGGTGGGGGGGGGGCGCTCATTTCACCCACTGTGTAGGGCATTCTGTGTGTATCCAGCTTAACAGGTGTGAGCATCATACAACTACTGACTTGCGAGTAACTATACAGCAGCTCCATACCTTGTGACTTGAAGAAACACCAGTTAACCCCGGGAATGCTGCAGTCAAAGCAACAATTCCTCTTCTTACATTCCGCTGCACTTATTGTGGGGTAGCCGCAATCCCTTCTGCTGTACGGTTCCACATTACATTGTTTCTTGTCACTTCCTGTTGATGCAGTAAGGAAACATCCAGGAATTACAGCAGCTTAGTTTTTTTTTTTTTTTTTAACTGGTGCAATTTAGCTAAAACAGCTAACAGGAAATTTCCACTTAAATGGTATTTTCTAATCTTATCTGACCATGACTAAGAATAAAGGATACACAAGATAAACTCTTATAGCTATGGACCTTATCCATGTTTAAGCTCCATCAAATCTGTAATCAATAGCACTACATGCTCCCACTCTACCACTGTACTGTATACTCTACCTGTGTTTTTAAGGTAAAAACACCATTTAACCCCAGTGACACTTGAATTAAAGCAGCAGCCTCTATAATAGCATTCTTTAGCATTAATCACAGGAAATCTGCAATCTTCACGCTCTTTGATAGCCATGCTACATTGCTGTTTACTTGGATGGAGCAGAGAGCACAACATCAGGACATAGGAAATATTACAATGCATGATAAGAAAGGTGTGAGCTCTACAGCAAGGCCTCTAACCCTTTGCCAGTGCAAAATACATAGGGCTTAACTCAGATCTGATCACAGCAGCAAATTTATTAGCTAAAACCATGTACACTGCAGGGGGGGGGGTGTATAATATGTGCAGAGAGAGTTAGATTTTGGTGCGGTGTGTTCAAACTGAAATCTAAATTGCAGTGTAAAATCAAAATAGCCAGTATTTACCCTGCACACAAACAATATAACCCACCTAAATCTCTCTGCAAATGTTATATCTGCCCCCCCCCCCCATCCCTGCAGTGCACATGGTTTTGCCCACTAGCTAACAAATTTGCTGCATCTGGGAATTACAGCATCTTAATATTTCTTTTTACAGAAGGTTCAGCAAATTAAATTATTTAGTGAAATACTGTAATCATAACAGTTACAGGGATATTGTAGGTAGATTTATTGTCAGTGGATAAATGTAAAAATTAAACCCTTAGGCATAGTTCCCAAATGCTGTCATTGCAATCCAGATTTTAAGGATATCATGCTTGAGCACAGGTGACTTAATTAGAACTTCGGTCAATGTGAATTAACCATTGGACTCAACCATGGTTATCCTTAAAACCCAGGGGTCTATTTAAGATCGATCTTAATCGATGTTGGGCTTCCAGGTTGAAAAAAAAAACACACATTTACTAACATTTTAAAATTTATATAAAAAATCATCTGTTCGTAAATGCAGTGCACATGGTTTTGCCCAACTGCTAACAAAAATCCTGCTGCGATCAACTCAGAATTACCCCCCATGGCCCTCATTCCGAGTTGTTCGCTCGCAAGCTGCTTTTAGCAGCATTGCACACGCTAAGCCGCCGCCTACTGGGAGTGAATCTTAGCATCTTAAAATTGCGAACGAAAGATTTGCAATATTGCGATAAGACATCTCTGTGCAGTTTCTGAGTAGCTCGAGACTTACTCTGCCAGTGCGATCAGTTCAGTGCTTGTCGTTCCTGGTTTGACGTCACAAACACACCCAGCGTTCGCCCAGACACTCCTCCGTTTCTCCAGCCATTACCGCGTTTTTCCCAGAAACGGTAGCATTTTTTCCCACACGCCCCTAAAACGGTCTGTTTCCGCCCAGAAACACCCACTTCCTGTCAATCACATTACGATCACCAGAACGATGAAAAAACCGTGAGTAATATTCCTAACTGCATAGCAAATTTACTTGGCGCAGTCGCAGTGCGAACATTGCGCATGCGCATTAAGCTGAAAATCGCTGCGATGCGAAGAAAATTACCGAGCGAACAACTCGGAATGACCACCTATGTGCACTGCAGGGAAGGCAGATTTAACATGTGCAGAGAGAGTTAGATTTGGGTGTGGTCTGTTCAATCTGCAATCTAATTTGCAGTGTAAAAATAAAGCAGTCAGTATTTACCCTGCACAGAAACAAAATAACTCACCCAAATCTAACTCTTTCTGCACATGTTATATCTGCCTCCCCTGCAGTACACATGGTTTTGCCCAACTGCTAACAAAATTCCTGCTGCGATCAACTTGGAATTACCCCCATCGAATTACCCCCATTTTCACACTGCTCGTGTATATAAGACATAGGGCCTAATTCAGTTTGGATCGTAATACGCGTTCCAACCGCAAAAACTATGAAGAGGATGGGGGCATATACGCAGGGTCCATCCTGTGCGTGTGCCTACATTTTCTCCGGGTGCCCCGCAGAAAATGCGAATGCCTCTGCCTGTCAATCAGTAGAGGGCGTACCTTCGCAGGTATATCGCGATCATGAGCCATGTCTCCCATTTTTGTCATTATAGGTGATCTGTGAGCTGCTGGCCATGCCCCAGCCCCTCTGTCTCCCGTGAATAGACATTGAGGCTTATTCAGACCAGATCGCTTCAATTTATTTTCACCCAGCGGGCAATCAGGTCTGCACATGCGTATGCGCCACAATGCGTAAGTGCGACGGTCCGGAGATCACAAGAAGATTGACAAGAAGAGGGTGTTTGTGTGGGTGGCAACTGAATGTTTCTAGGGAGTGTCCGGAAAAACCCTGGAGGGACCGGGCGTTTTGTGGGAGGATTTGTGACGTCACCTCAATGGCTGAGTAAGTGCTGAGCTGTGCAGCTCTTGTGCACATGTGATCACACACCTGCACAGCAAATTTTCCCTTCCGCTGTAGGCGGCAACTACCTGATTACAGGGATGCAAAAAACACACCCTAGCGATCAGGTCTGAATTACCCACAATGTGCATATTTGCAGAGCAACAAGCTACAGGGAGCCATCCCCCCCCCCCCCCCGTTCCCCATGACTATGGGACACTGCGGCCCCCACAGGGGGGGGGGGGTTGTTTGGGTTAGCTGGACATTCCCAAAAAAAGTGACTGTCCTGCAAAAATTGGTATAGTTGGGAGGTATGTTCAAATACATTTATTGTTTTGCATGCAGGGTAAATACTGGCTTCTTTGACATTTAGCCACAAATGCTGCACAGCTGAATTACAGTATTACACTGCAATTAACAGTTATGCTAGGACATTCCCCCTCCCAAATCTACCTCTCTCTGCATGTTACATCTGTCCCACAGTGGCGTGCGGTGAGGTCAGTGGCTAGTGAGGCACTACAGCCATAATTTCCGCCGAATCCTGCCGATGACCCTTAGCCAATGCCCGCTACTGCCTCTGAGCCGATACCCGCTGCCACCGCCAATGGCTTACAAACTCTCCCACAATCAACTGACCCAGCCCTCCACCACTAATTTCTATCTCAGTCCGATGCCGCCAATGCCCGCTGCCTGCCTGCTCATTGTTCTTGTTATATATTATACATTTTTAAAGAGAAAAAAAATGAGTGTTTGGGACTGGGAAGGGTGAGGGAGGAGGACATGAATGCAATTTTGTTGTCCAGGGCTTCCATTAACTTAAAGGAGAAGGGTCTGAATGGGTTAAAAAAAATGCGTGAGGTCCCCCCTCCTTAGTATAACCAGCCTCGGGCTCTTTGAGCCGGTCCTGGTTATTTAAATACTGGGGGGAAAATTGGACAGGGGTTCCCCGTATTTAGACAACCAGCACCGGGCTCTTAGAACGGTCCAGGTTCCAAAAATACGTGGGACAAAAGATGTAGGGGTCCCCCATATTTTTAAAACCAGCACCGGGCTCCACTAGCCAGAGAGATAATGCCACAGCCGGGGGACACTTTTATGTAGGTCCCTGCGGCCCTGGCATTACCCCTCCAACTAGTCACCCCTGGCCGGGGTTCCCTGGAGGAGTGGGGACCCCTTAAATCAAGAGGTTCCTCCCCTCGAGGCACCCAAGGGCCAGAGGTAAAGCCCGAGGCTGTCCCCAGCACCCCTGGGTGGTGGGTGCCGGGCTGATAGCCATGTGTGTAAAAAAATAATATTGTTTTTTGTTGTTGTGGAACTACAAAGCCCAGCAAGCCTCCCCCGCTTGCTGGTACTTGGAGAACCTCAAGTACCAGCAGGCGGGGAAATAACGGGCTTGCTGGTACCTGTAGTTCTACAACAACAAAAAATACCCAAATAAAAACACAAACACACACAGCGTGACAGTAAAATTATTGAGACAGGCTGTAGCATGTGGGTGCATGTAACCCTATAAAAGTGATGGATTGGGTGACTATTACAATACCCACTGTTGCTGTCTGAAAAATTATGGATTTATAGATTGCTCTGCCGAGACATGTTTTTTTTCTAAAATGCACCACAGGTATGGATGGATAGTATACTTGACGACACAGAGGTAGGTAGAGCAGTGGCCTACTGTACCGTACTGCTATATATTATATTATTTATTATTATTATTATCCTTTATTTATATGGCGCCACAAGGGTTCCGCAGTGCCCAATTACAGAGTACATAAACAAATAATCAAACAGGAAAACAGCAACTTACAGTTGACGACAATATAGGACAAGTACAGGGTAAATAAACATAGCTACATCAGCAGATGACACTGGAATAAGTATCAGGTGGCAGAAGACTGCTGGATTTGGTGCAGCTGAAGATTATTAAAGTAAGAAAAGAGTAAGCACATGAGGGAAGAGGGCCCTGCTCGTGAGAGCTTACATTCTAAAAGGGAGGGGTAGACAGACAGGGGTGAGACAGATGGGGTACATAGAGAGCGTGGAACAGAGGTTTAGGATGAGATTTGTCTGGGTTTGGTGAAGAAGTGGGTTTTGAGAGCCCGTTTGAAGTTTTGTAGAGAGGTGGAGAGTCTGAGGGGGAGAGGTAGGGAATTCCAGAGAAGTGGTGCAGCACGTGAAAAATCTTGGAGGTAGGAGTGGGAGGAAGTAATCCGTAGGCAGGAGTCGGTGTGCATTAGCAGAGCGAAGAGGACGGGTGGGAGTGTAAAGCGAGATAAGATCAGAGATGTAGATGGGAGCGGAGTGGGTGAGGGCTTTGTAAGCAAGTGTGAGAAGCTTGAAATGGATTCTGAAAGGGAAGGGGAGCCAGTGAAGGACTAGTAAGAGAGGAGAGGTGGACGTAGTGCGTTTGGTGAGGAAAATGAGCCGGGAAGCAGCATTGAGGATAGATTGGAGTGGAGAGAGGTATTTGTCAGGAATGCCAGTCAGGAAGAGATTACAGCAGTCCAGTCTGGAGATGACCAGTGAGTGGATAAGAGTCTTAGTAGCATCCTGGGTCAGAAAGGGTCTGATCCTGGAAATATTTTTTAGATGAAAACGGCAGGTTTGTGAGAGGTGCTGAATGTGTGGTTTGAAGGAGAGGGAGGAGTCAAGGATTACTCCAAGACAGCGCACTTGGGGGGTAGAGGAGATAGTAGTGCCATCAATAGATAATGAGATTGTAGGAGGTGAGGTTATGCGGGAGGGAGGGAAGATGATCAGCTCGGTCTTAGACATGTTAAGTTTAAGAAAGAGCTGGGACATCCAGGAAGAGATAGCAGAGAGACAGTTGGAGATACGAGTGAGGAGAGTAGGGGAGAGGTCTGGAGAGGAAAGATAGATTTGAGTGTCATCAGCATAGAGATGATATTGGAAACCAAAAGAACTAATGAGCTTACTTAGTGAGGACGTATAGAGAGAGAAGAGAAGAGGACCAAGGACAGAACCTTGGGGTACCCCTACAGTTAGTGGAAGTGAGGGGGAGGTGGAGTCATGAGAGGAGACAGAGAATGAACGGTCAGAAAGGTAGGACGACAACCAAGAGAGGGCTGTGTTACGCAGACCAATGGAGTGAAGGATTTGCAGTAGGAGAGGATGGTCCACAGTGTCAAAAGCAGCAGAGAGATCAAGTAGAATAAGTAGAGAGTAGTGTCCCTTAGATTTAGCAGCATGGAGGTCATTGCATACTTTTGTAAGGGCAGTTTCAGTGGAGTGGAGAGGACGGAAGCAAGACTGGAATGGGTCAAGCAGTGAGTGTGAGGAAAGAAAGGAAGTAAGGCGGTTGTAGACAATACGCTCAAGGAGTTTGGAGGCAAAAGGGAGGAGAGAGATGGGTCGGTAGTTGGAGAGAGTGTTTGGATCAAGGGTAGGTTTTTTAAGAATAGGAGAGATGAGAGCGTGCTTGAAGGCAGAGGGGACAGTGCCTGATGAGAGGGAGAGATTGAGAAGGTGGGAAAGATGGGAAAAAGCAGAAGAAGAGAGGTGGCAAAGGAGGCAGGAGGGGATTGGGTCAAGTGGGGAGGTGGTGAGGGGACAGGAACGAATGAGGGCCATGACTTCCTCTCCAGATGCATGGGAGAAAGATGACAGAGTTGGTGCGAGGGATGGGGAGGGTTCGTAAGGGTTGCGAGAAGGCTGGTTACTGATAGTCTGGTGTGATGTGATGTCCTGACGTATGGAGTCAATTTTGGATGTGAAGTAAGTGGCAAAGTCAAGAGCAGAGAGTGAGGAAGGGAGATGAGGTGGAGGTGGGCAGAGGAGTGAGTTGAGAGTGGCAAAGAGGCGCCGGGGGTTGGAAGACTGGGAGGAGATGAGGTTCTTGAAGTATGACTGTTTAGCAAGAGAAAGGGCAGCACTGAAGGATGAGAGCATAAGTTTGAAATGGAGGAAGTCTGCCTTAGAGCGTGATTTCCTCCAGTGTCGCTCAGCCGTACGTGAGCATTTTTGCAGATATCTGGTGCATTTGGTGTGCCAGGGTTGAGGTGTTAATTAGAGATGAGCGGGTTCGGTTTCTCTGAATCCGAACCCGCACGAACTTCATGTTTTTTTCACGGGTCCGAGCAGACTCGGATCCTCCCGCCTTGCTCGGTTAACCCGAGCGCGCCCGAACGTCATCATGACGCTGTCGGATTCTCGCGAGACTCGGATTCTATATAAGGAGCCGCGCGTCGCCGCCATTTTCACACGTGCATTGAGATTGATAGGGAGAGGACGTGGCTGGCGTCCTCTCCATTTAGATTAGGGTTGAGAGAGAGAGAGATTGACCTGAGGCTGTGATACTGTAGAAGAGAGTGCAGAGTTTAGTGACTGACGACCACAGTGACCACCAGACAGTGCAGTTGTTTGTTTTATTTAATATATCCGTTCTCTGCCTGAAAAAAACGATACACACAGTGACTCAGTCACATACCATATCTGTGTGCACTGCTCAGCCCAGTGTGCTGCATCAATGTATATATATATATCTGACTGTGCTCAGCTCACACAGCTTATAATTGTGGGGGAGACTGGGGAGCACTGCAGTGCCAGTTATAGGTTATAGCAGGAGCCAGGAGTACATAATATTATATTAAAATTAAACAGTGCACACTTTTGCTGCAGGAGTGCCACTGCCAGTGTGACTAGTGACCAGTGACCTGACCACCAGTATATATAATATTAGTAGTATACTATCTCTTTATCAACCAGTCTATATTAGCAGCAGACACAGTACAGTGCGGTAGTTCACGGCTGTGGCTACCTCTGTGTCGGCACTCGGCAGCCCGTCCATAATTGTATATACCACCTAACCGTGGTTTTTTTTTCTTTCTTTATAGTCATACTAGTTACGAGTATACTATCTCTTTATCAACCAGTCTATATTAGCAGCAGACACAGTACAGTGCGGTAGTTCACGGCTGTGGCTACCTCTGTGTCGGCACTCGGCAGCCCGTCCATAATTGTATATACCACCTAACCGTGGTTTTTTTTTCTTTCTTTATACATACATACTAGTTACGAGTATACTATCTCTTTATCAACCAGTCTATATTAGCAGCAGACACAGTACAGTGCGGTAGTTCACGGCTGTGGCTACCTCTGTGTCGGCACTCGGCAGCCCGTCCATAATTGTATATACCACCTAACCGTGGTTTTTTTTTTCTTTCTTTATACATACATACTAGTTACGAGTATACTATCTCTTTATCAACCAGTCTATATATTAGCAGCAGACACAGTACAGTGCGGTAGTTCACGGCTGTGGCTACCTCTGTGTCGGCACTCGGCAGCCCGTCCATAATTGTATATACCACCTAACCGTGGTTTTTTTTTCTTTCTTTATACATACATACTAGTTACGAGTATACTATCTCTTTATCAACCAGTCTATATTAGCAGCAGACACAGTACAGTGCGGTAGTTCACGGCTGTGGCTACCTCTGTGTCGGCACTCGGCAGCCCGTCCATAATTGTATATACCACCTAACCGTGGTTTTTTTTTCTTTCTTTATACATACATACTAGTTACGAGTATACTATCTCTTTATCAACCAGTCTATATATTAGCAGCAGACACAGTACAGTGCGGTAGTTCACGGCTGTGGCTACCTCTGTGTCGTCACTCGGCAGCCCGTCCATAATTGTATATACCACCTAACCGTGGTTTTTTTTTCTTTCTTTATACATACATACTAGTTACGAGTATACTATCTCTTTATCAACCAGTCTATATATTAGCAGCAGACACAGTACAGTGCGGTAGTTCACGGCTGTGGCTACCTCTGTGTCGGCACTCGGCAGCCCGTCCATAATTGTATATACCACCTAACCGTGGTTTTTTTTTCTTTCTTTATACATACATACTAGTTACGAGTATACTATCTCTTTATCAACCAGTCTATATTAGCAGCAGACACAGTACAGTGCGGTAGTTCACGGCTGTGGCTACCTCTGTGTCGGCACTCGGCAGCCCGTCCATAATTGTATATACCACCTAACCGTGGTTTTTTTTTCTTTCTTTATACATACATACTAGTTACGAGTATACTATCTCTTTATCAACCAGTCTATATATTAGCAGCAGACACAGTACAGTGCGGTAGTTCACGGCTGTGGCTACCTCTGTGTCGGCACTCGGCAGCCCGTCCATAATTGTATATACCACCTAACCGTGGTTTTTTTTTCTTTCTTTATACATACATACTAGTTACGAGTATACTATCTCTTTATCAACCAGTCTATATTAGCAGCAGACACAGTACAGTGCGGTAGTTCACGGCTGTGGCTACCTCTGTGTCTGCACTCGGCAGGCAGTCCGTCCATAATTGTATACCACCTAACCGTGGTTTTTTTTTCTTTCTTCTTTATACATACATAGTTACATAGACATCTCTTTATCAACTAGTCTATATTAGCAGCAGACACAGTACAGTACGGTAGTTCACGGCTGTGGCTACCTCTGTGTCTGCACTCGGCAGGCAGTCCATAATTGTATACTAGTATCCATCTCCATTGTTTACCTGAGGTGCCTTTTAGTTGTGCCTATTAAAATATGGAGAACAAAAATGTTGAGGTTCCAAAATTAGGGAAAGATCAAGATCCACTTCCACCTCGTGCTGAAGCTGCTGCCACTAGTCATGGCCGAGACGATGAAATGCCAGCAACGTCGTCTGCCAAGGCCGATGCCCAATGTCATAGTACAGAGCATGTCAAATCCAAAACACCAAATATCAGAAAAAAAAGGACTCCAAAACCTAAAATAAAATTGTCGGAGGAGAAGCGTAAACTTGCCAATATGCCATTTACGACACGGAGTGGCAAGGAACGGCTGAGGCCCTGGCCTATGTTCATGGCTAGTGGTTCAGCTTCACATGAGGATGGAAGCACTCAGCCTCTCGCTAGAAAAATGAAAAGACTCAAGCTGGCAAAAGCAGCACAGCAAAGAACTGTGCATTCTTCGAAATCCCAAATCCACAAGGAGAGTCCAATTGTGTCGGTTGCGATGCCTGACCTTCCCAACACTGGACGTGAAGAGCATGCGCCTTCCACCATTTGCACGCCCCCTGCAAGTGCTGGAAGGAGCACCCGCAGTCCAGTTCCTGATAGTCAGATTGAAGATGTCAGTGTTGAAGTACACCAGGATGAGGAGGATATGGGTGTTGCTGGCGCTGGGGAGGAAATTGACCAGGAGGATTCTGATGGTGAGGTGGTTTGTTTAAGTCAGGCACCCGGGGAGACACCTGTTGTCCGTGGGAGGAATATGGCCGTTGACATGCCAGGTGAAAATACCAAAAAAATCAGCTCTTCGGTGTGGAGGTATTTCACCAGAAATGCGGACAACAGGTGTCAAGCCGTGTGTTCCCTTTGTCAAGCTGTAATAAGTAGGGGTAAGGACGTTAACCACCTCGGAACATCCTCCCTTATACGTCACCTGCAGCGCATTCATAATAAGTCAGTGACAAGTTCAAAAACTTTGGGTGACAGCGGAAGCAGTCCACTGACCAGTAAATCCCTTCCTCTTGTAACCAAGCTCATGCAAACCACCCCACCAACTCCCTCAGTGTCAATTTCCTCCTTCCCCAGGAATGCCAATAGTCCTGCAGGCCATGTCACTGGCAATTCTGACGATTCCTCTCCTGCCTGGGATTCCTCCGATGCATCCTTGCGTGTAACGCCTACTGCTGCTGGCGCTGCTGTTGTTGCTGCTGGGAGTCGATGGTCATCCCAGAGGGGAAGTCGTAAGCCCACTTGTACTACTTCCAGTAAGCAATTGACTGTTCAACAGTCCTTTGCGAGGAAGATGAAATATCACAGCAGTCATCCTGCTGCAAAGCGGATAACTGAGGCCTTGACAACTATGTTGGTGTTAGACGTGCGTCCGGTATCCGCCGTTAGTTCACAGGGAACTAGACAATTTATTGAGGCAGTGTGCCCCCGTTACCAAATACCATCTAGGTTCCACTTCTCTAGGCAGGCGATACCGAGAATGTACACGGACGTCAGAAAAAGACTCACCAGTGTCCTAAAAAATGCAGTTGTACCCAATGTCCACTTAACCACGGACATGTGGACAAGTGGAGCAGGGCAGGGTCAGGACTATATGACTGTGACAGCCCACTGGGTAGATGTATGGACTCCCGCCGCAAGAACAGCAGCGGCGGCACCAGTAGCAGCATCTCGCAAACGCCAACTCTTTCCTAGGCAGGCTACGCTTTGTATCACCGCTTTCCAGAATACGCACACAGCTGAAAACCTCTTACGGCAACTGAGGAAGATCATCGCGGAATGGCTTACCCCAATTGGACTCTCCTGTGGATTTGTGGCATCGGACAACGCCAGCAATATTGTGTGTGCATTAAATATGGGCAAATTCCAGCACGTCCCATGTTTTGCACATACCTTGAATTTGGTGGTGCAGAATTTTTTAAAAAACGACAGGGGCGTGCAAGAGATGCTGTCGGTGGCCAGAAGAATTGCGGGACACTTTCGGCGTACAGGCACTACGTACAGAAGACTGGAGCACCACCACAAACTACTGAACCTGCCCTGCCATCATCTGAAGCAAGAAGTGGTAACGAGGTGGAATTCAACCCTCTATATGCTTCAGAGGTTGGAGGAGCAGCAAAAGGCCATTCAAGCCTATACAATTGAGCACGATATAGTAGGTGGAATGCACCTGTCTCAGGCGCAGTGGAGAATGATTTCAACGTTGTGCAAGGTTCTGATGCCCTTTGAACTTGCCACACGTGAAGTCAGTTCAGACACTGCCAGCCTGAGTCAGGTCATTCCCCTCATCAGGCTTTTGCAGAAGAAGCTGGAGACATTGAAGGAGGAGCTAACACGGAGCGATTCCGCTAGGCATGTGGGACTTGTGGATGGAGCCCTTAATTCGCTTAACAAGGATTCACGGGTGGTCAATCTGTTGAAATCAGAGCACTACATTTTGGCCACCGTGCTCGATCCTAGATTTAAAGCCTACCTTGGATCTCTCTTTCCGGCAGACACAAGTCTGCTGGGGTTGAAAGACCTGCTGGTGACAAAATTGTCAAGTCAAGCGGAACGCGACCTGTCAACATCTCCTCCTTCACATTCTCCCGCAACTGGGGGTGCGAGGAAAAGGCTCAGAATTCCGAGCCCACCCGCTGGCGGTGATGCAGGGCAGTCTGGAGCGACTGCTGATGCTGACATCTGGTCCGGACTGAAGGACCTGACAACGATTACGGACATGTCGTCTACTGTCACTGCATATGATTCTCTCAACATTGATAGAATGGTGGAGGATTATATGAGTGACCGCATCCAAGTAGGCACGTCACACAGTCCGTACTTATACTGGCAGGAAAAAGAGGCAATTTGGAGGCCCTTGCACAAACTGGCTTTATTCTACCTAAGTTGCCCTCCCACAAGTGTGTACTCCGAAAGAGTGTTTAGTGCCGCCGCTCACCTTGTCAGCAATCGGCGTACGAGGTTACATCCAGAAAATGTGGAGAAGATGATGTTCATTAAAATGAATTATAATCAATTCCTCCGCGGAGACATTGACCAGCAGCAATTGCCTCCACAAAGTACACAGGGAGCTGAGATGGTGGATTCCAGTGGGGACGAATTGATAATCTGTGAGGAGGGGGATGTACACGGTGATATATCGGAGGGTGATGATGAGGTGGACATCTTGCCTCTGTAGAGCCAGTTTGTGCAAGGAGAGATTAATTGCTTCTTTTTTGGGGGGGGTCCAAACCAACCCGTTATATCAGTCACAGTCGTGTGGCAGACCCTGTCACTGAAATGATGGGTTGGTTAAAGTGTGCATGTCCTGTTTTGTTTATACAACATAAGGGTGGGTGGGAGGGCCCAAGGACAATTCCATCTTGCACCTCTTTTTTCTTTTCTTTTTCTTTGCATCATGTGCTGATTAGGGAGGGTTTTTTGGAAGGGACATCCTGCGTGACACTGCAGTGCCACTCCTAAATGGGCCCGGTGTTTGTGTCGGCCACTAGGGTCGCTAATCTTACTCACACAGCTACCTCATTGCGCCTCTTTTTTTCTTTGCGTCATGTGCTGTTTGGGGAGGGTTTTTTGGAAGGGACATCCTGCGTGACACTGCAGTGCCACTCCTAGATGGGCCCGGTGTTTGTGTCGGCCACTAGGGTCGCTAATCTTACTCACACAGCTACCTCATTGCGCCTCTTTTTTTCTTTGCGTCATGTGCTGTTTGGGGAGGGTTTTTTGGAAGGGACATCCTGCGTGACACTGCAGTGCCACTCCTAGATGGGCCCGGTGTTTGTGTCGGCCACTAGGGTCGCTTATCTTACTCACACAGCGACCTCGGTGCAAATTTTAGGACTAAAAATAATATTGTGAGGTGTGAGGTATTCAGAATAGACTGAAAATGAGTGTAAATTATGGTTTTTGAGGTTAATAATACTTTGGGATCAAAATGACCCCCAAATTCTATGATTTAAGCTGTTTTTTAGTGTTTTTTGAAAAAAACACCCGAATCCAAAACACACCCGAATCCGACAAAAAAAATTCGGTGTGGTTTTACCAAAACGCGTTCGAACCCAAAACACGGCCGCGGAACCGAACCCAAAACCAAAACCCGAAAAATTTCAGGCGCTCATCTCTAGGTTAATTTGTGAGGGTGAATAGTGGTTGGTGGAGCAACAGAGTCAAGAGCAGAAGTAAGGGAAGCATTGTATGTGGAAGTGGCTTGTTCAGGGCATGAGAGAGAGAGAATAGGAGAGAGAAGTGAGTCAAACAGGGAGGAAAGGAATGTGGTGTCAATAGCTTCAATGTTACGCTTAGTGATGGTAGCCTTAGGAGGTAGAGATGGGGAAGTCGAGAGAGATAGGTTGAAGGAGAGCAGGTGGTGGTCAGAGAGGGGAAATGGGGAGTTGGAAAAATCAGAAATATCACAGCGGTGAGTGAAGACCAGATCCAGTGAGCTCCCATTCACATGGGAGGGTGAGGAGGTCCACTGGGAGAGACCAAGTGAAGAGGTGAGGTTAAGGAGTTTAGAGGCAGGGGATTGTGTGGGGATGTCAATAGGGATGTTGAAATCGCCTAGGATAATGGTGGGAATGTCAGAAGAGAGGAAGTGAGGAAGCCAGGAAGCAAAGTTGTCGATTAATTTGGAAGCAGTGCCAGGGGGGCGGTAAATGACAGCTACTCTAAGATGGACTGGTTGGAAGAGGCATATGGCGTGGACCTCAAATGTAGAGAATATAAGGGATGGTTCTGGTGGTATGAGTTGGTAGGAGTAACTAGAAGGTAAAAGGACCCCAACACCACCCCCATGGCGACCCCCAGGTCGGGGTGTGTGTGTGAATGTAAGGCCCCCAGCAGAGAGAGCAGCAGCAGAAGTAGTGTCAGAGGGCGTAATCCAAGTTTCAGTAATGGCTAGTAGGTGTAGGGAGTTGGAAATGAAAAGGTCATGAGTGGGGACCAGTTTGTTATAAACAGATCTGGCATTCCAGAGGGCACAGGATAGGGGGTATGAGTTTGTGGGAGAGATGTGAATTAGATTTTCAGGGTTGCTGTAGCGATGAGGTGGGATTAACTTTGAGGGCAGGGATGATGAGAGAGTAGTGATGGTACGGGTGCCTGAGCTAGGAGGGGAAACTGCAGGAGGTGGGCAGGGAGGGAGGTCAGTGTGATGTGGATGGGGGTGTGGGGAGGTGACAGGGAAGGGAGAGAGGGAGCAGGGCTGAGTTGTGGGGTAGCAGGACCATGGGGCAGAGGTGAATGAAAGTGGGGTAACAGGAAAGGTGGGGGAAGAAAACAGAGGGATGGAGGGGAGACAGAGGAGGGGAGAGAGGAGGAGGTGGAGGAGACTAGGGGGGAAGGCTAAAGATACATTATTAGGTAGACACTGAGTGATGTGGGGAGTATAAGAAAACCTTGACATAGTGTTAAGTAGGTAAATAGGTTGAGGGAAAGTGGAAGTAGGAGAGGAGACTGTAAGGCAATCCGAGCAGAAGAATTGCAGAAATGCAGGTGAGAAAAGCAGTGTAGGCTCAAGGGGTGTAGATTTAGTATGAAATGAGTCAAAAGCGTAGATAAAGTGGGTGCAGAAAAGTATTTGGAGTGTAAGAAATGAAAGGATTGTGAGAGGTTTAAGAAGCAATGGTAATTATGTTAGATGTTTTAAGTGTTTGCAGGTAAAATTGCATTGGTGCAGCTGTGCTTAAAAAACAAAATTACAATAATACAGATACAGGCATTTGTAGGTGAAATGGATGGTTTATGAAATGTCCAACTAAGGTAGTTCTGTGCTATGTAATCAGATGCAACAATCAGGAGGTGAGTGATCTGAGGAGTAAGTGACTCACATTTGTTATTAGTTCTTCAGTTTTCTTTGTTTTGTTAGATTGGTGTGCTTCTGTTTTCCTTCTTTTTCACTTCGATTGAACGCTGATTGAACACTGCTGTTATGTGTCAATTTTATCACGCTTTGATAAAAATGCACGCTTAGATCAATAAATGCACAGCCAAATGGCTTTGCACAGCCTACACCATTGGACTTAAGTAGAAGACTATCACAAGTGAAACCAATAATTGAAATCTGTAACCACACCCCACCCCCTCAAATGCCAGGCAATAAATTACCGTAAAAACAACAACCAGGCATTCCACAAAGATTAAACTGGGTCTATATCATTCAAAACTTTAAAAAAGTACTTCAAAATCACATACTATGCAATAATGTTTCAATTTGCATAACCCAGCAGAATTAGCTTTGCATATATAGATATAGTGCAGCAGAATATATTGGTGGTTGTAGTCAATTGTAATTACCTGTAGGTGACAAGAAGAGAAGAAACGTCAATTCACAATCAATATCAGCTGAAGATAAATTAACGCTGATTGAACGCTGCTGTTATGTGTCAATTTTATCACGCTTTGATAAAAATGCACGCTTAGATCAATAAATGCACAGCCAAACGGCTTTGCACAGCCTACACCATTGGACTTAAGTAGAAGACTATTACAAGTGAAACCAATAATTGAAATCTGTAACCACACCCCACCCCCTCAAATGCCAGGCAATAAATTACCTTAAAAACAACAACCAGGCATTCCACAAAGATTAAACTGGGTCTATATCATTCAAAACTTTAAAAAAGTACTTCAAAATCACATACTATGCAATAATGTTTCAATTTGCATTACCCAGCAGAATTAGCTTTGCATATATAGATATAGTGCAGCAGAATATATTGGTGGTTGTAGTCAATTGTAATTACTCAGCAGAATTAGCTTTGCATATATAGATATAGTGCAGCAGAATATATTGGTGGTTGTAGTCAATTGTAATTACCCAGCAGAATTAGCTTTGCAAATATAGATATAGTGCAGCAGAATATATTGGTGGTTGTAGTCAGTTGTAATTACCCAGCAGAATTAGCTTTGCATATATATAGTGCAGCAGAATATATTGGTGGTTGTAGTCAATTGTAATTACCCAGCAGCAGCTCTACTGCACTCAACATCACCAGTGCTCACAATATATATAATGCTATATACTATGCCATAGTGGTGCTTACTATATAACACCTCCTACTGCGTTCCCCCTGGCAATGAGCATGACACCCAGAGAGTGAAACCCCTGGCAATGAGCATGACACCCAGCACGTGAAACTCTTGGCATTGAGCAGTTTTTGTAAAAGTAATTAGAAGCTTTACTGTAGGGCATAGTGTATCACAGATATTGTGGTGAGTGACATAATATGTTCCAAAGGGCATTAATGTGTGGGGCTTAACATGGTGGAAATTACTGTACTTTTTTCCCTGTGGTGGCCGAGGTCTGTTGGTGCAGGGTCAAGAACTGGGGTGTAAGGTAGTCTTTGCCTGCAAGGCTACGCCCATTTTATGGAGACCATACCCATTTTTGCGAGGTCACGCCCCCCCATCCCGTCCGGAGCGCTCACGCAAATATAGTTTTTTATATATATATATATATGGGGGAGGGGCACAATTTTTAATGCCAATGGTGGCGGGGGGCACGCATTTGAAGCCAAATTGTTTAGAAACACCCCTGCAAGAAAATATCTGCAAATCCAATGTTACCATAAGTGTGGCATATACCTGCGCTTGCTCGCGGGGTGAGAACATCTCCCTAATTGAATTCAGCGATATGAATAGAGGTTGTGCAGCAGCCACAGAAAGGGTTAATCTCTGCAACTTGTCACGAAATTACATTGTTGCAATTTTAGCTGGGAGCTGCAATAATTACTCTAATACATAACACAGCCAACACTTCTATATTCACACAATATACTGCATGGTGAATATAGAAGTGGTGCTTACTAAACAGCACCTCCTACTGCATTCCACATCACCGCTGGTCACACTCATATCAGGCCCATAATGCTGTATACTATGCCATAGTGGTGCTTACTATATAACACCAGGTGCTGTGCAGTGGTCAAAACACACTAACTGGTCCCATGCTGTTGTTGAACTAAAGGCCTATACACACGATGAGATTCGGTCTTTGCTAATAGGTTTAAAAAGGTTACATAAAAGCTACTTTATGTATTTATTCATTAAAGTTTTTAAGTTGTATTTTACAACCATACAATGATATGATATATAATGTATCGTATAATCATTACATAATGTTGATGGCATTGAATTGTCTCTGCCTTGACTAGTGGCAGCAGCTACAGCACTAGGTGGAAGTGGATCTTGATCTTTCCCCATTTTCTCTGACGTCCTAAGTGGATGCTGGGGACTCCGTCAGGACCATGGGGAATAGCGGCTCCGCAGGAGACAGGGCACAAAAGTAAAAGCTTTAGGATCAGGTGGTGTGCACTGGCTCCTCCCCCTATGACCCTCCTCCAAGCCTCAGTTAGATTTTTGTGCCCGGCCGAGAAGGGTGCAATCTAGGTGGCTCTCCTAAAGAGCTGCTTAGAGTAAAAGTTTTGTTAGGTTTTTTTATTTTCAGTGAGTCCTGCTGGCAACAGGCTCACTGCATCGAGGGACTTAGGGGAGAGAAGTGAACTCACCTGCATGCAGGATGGATTGGCTTCTTAGGCTACTGGACACCATTAGCTCCAGAGGGAGTCGGAACACAGGTCTCACCCTGGGGTTCGTCCCGGAGCCACGCCGCCGACCCCCTTGCAGATGCCGAAAAGTGAAGAGGTCCAGAAACCGGCGGCAGAAGACTTTTCAGTCTTCATAAGGTAGCGCACAGCACTGCAGCTGTGCGCCATTGTTGTCAGCACTGAGGGTGCAGGGCGCTGGGGGGGGGGCGCCCTGGGCAGCAATGATAGTACCTTATTCTGGCTAAAAATACATCACATATAGCCCCTGGGGGCTATATGGATGTATTTAACCCCTGCCAGGTCTCAGAAAAACGGGAGAAGAAGCCCGCCGAAAAGGGGGCGGGGCCTATTCTCCTCAGCACACAGCGCCATTTTCCCTCACAGAAATGCTGGTGGGAAGGCTCCCAGGCTCTCCCCTGCACTGCACTACAGAAACAGGGTTAAAACAGAGAGGGGGGGCACTTATTTGGCGATATGACTATATATATTAAAATGCTATAAGGGAAAAACACTTATATAAAGGTTGTCCCTGTATAATTATAGCGTTTTTGGTGTGTGCTGGCAAACTCTCCCTCTGTCTCCCCAAAGGGCTAGTGGGGTCCTGTCCTCTATCAGAGCATTCCCTGTGTGTGTGCTGTGTGTCGGTACGTGTGTGTCGACATGTATGAGGACGATGTTGGTGAGGAGGCGGAGCAATTGCCTGTAATGGTGATGTCACTCTCTAGGGAGTCGACACCGGAATGGATGGCTTATTTAAGGAATTACGTGATAATGTCAACACGCTGCAAGGTCGGTTGACGACATGAGACGGCCGGCAAACCAATTAGTACCTGTCCAGGCGTCTCAAACACCGTCAGGGGCGTTAAAACGTCCTTTACCTCAGTCGGTCGACACAGACACAGACACGGACACTGACTCCAGTGTCGACGGTGAAGAAACAAACGTATTTTTCCTTTAGGGCCACACGTTACTTGTTAAGGGCAATGAAGGAGATGTTACATATTTCTGATACTACAAGTACCACAAAAAAGGGTATTATGTGGAGTGTGAAAAAACTACATGTGGTTTTTCCTGAATCAGATAAATTAAATGAAGTGTGTGATGATGCGTGGGTTTCCCCCGATAGAAAATTATTGGCGGTATACCCTTTCCCGCCAGAAGTTATGGCGCGTTGGGAAACACCCCTTAGGGTGGATAAGGCGCTCACACGCTTATCAAAACAAGTGGCGTTACCGTCTCCAGATACGGCCGCCCTCAAGGAGCCAACTGATAGGAGGCTGGAAAATATCCTAAAAAGTATATACACACATACTGGTGTTATACTGCGACCAGCGATCGCCTCAGCCTGGATGGGCAGCGCTGGGGTGGCTTGGTCGGATTCCCTGACTGGAAATATTGATACCCTTGACAGGGACAGTATTTTATTGACTATAGAGCATTTAAAGGATGCATTTCTATATATGCGAGATGCACAGAGGGATAATTGCACTCTGGCATCAAGAGTAAGTGCGATGTCCATATCTGCCAGAAGATGTTTATGGACACGACAGTGGTCAGGTGATGCAGATTCCAAACGGCACATGGAAGTATTGCCGTATAAAGGGGAGGAGTTATTTGGGGTCGGTCCATCGGACCTGGTGGCCACGGCAACAGCTGGAAAATCCACCTTTTTTACCCCAAGTCACATCTCAGCAGAAAAAGACATCGTCTTTTCAGCCTCAGTCCTTTCGTCCCCATAAGGGCAAGCGGGCAAAAGGCCAGTCATATCTGCCCAGGGATAGAGGTAAGGGAAGAAGACTGCAGCAGGCAGCCCATTCCCAGGAACAGAAGCCTTCCACCGCTTCTGCCAAGTCCTCAGCATGACGCTGAGGCCGTACAAACAGGTGCGGTGGGGGGTCGTCTCAAGAGTTTCAACACGCAGTGGGCTCACTCGCAAGTGGACCCCTGGATCCTACAAGTAGTATCCCAGGGGTACAGATTGGAAATTCGAGACGTCTCCCCCTCGCAGGTTCCTGAAGTTTGCTTTACCAACGTCTCCCTCCGACAGGGAGGCAGTATTGGAAACAATTCACAAGCTGTATTCCCAGCAGGTGATAATCAAAGTACCCCTCCTACAACAAGGAAAGGGGTATTATTCCACACTATATTGTGGTACTGAAGCCAGACGGCTCGGTGAGACCTATTCTAAATCTGAAATATTTGAACGCTTACATACAAAGGTTCAAATCAAGATGGAGTCACTCAGAGCAGTGATAGCGAACCAGGAAGAAGGGGACTATATGGTGTCCCTGGACATCAAGGATGCTTACCTCCATGTCCCAATTTGCCCTTCTCACCAAGGGTACCTCAGGTTCGTGGTACAAAACTGTCACTATCAGTTTCAGACGCTGCCGTTTGGATTGCCCACGGCACCCCGGGTCTTTACCAAGGTAATGGCCGAAATGATGATTCTTCTTCAAAGAAAAGGCGTCTTAATTATCCCTTACTTGGACGATCTCCTGATAAGGGCAAGGTCCAGAGAACAGTTGGAGGTCGGAGTAGCACTATCTCAAGTAGTTCTACGACAGCACGGGTGGATTCTAAATATTCCAAAATCGCAGCTGTCTCCGACGACACGTCTGCTGTTCCTAGGGATGATTCTGGACACAGTCCAGAAAAAGGTGTTTCTCCCGGAGGAGAAAGCCAGGGAGTTATCCGAGCTAGTCAGGAACCTCCTAAAACCAGGAAAAGTGTCAGTGCATCATTGCACAAGGGTCCTGGGAAAAATGGTGGCTTCTTACGAAGCGATTCCATTCGGCAGATTTCACGCAAGAACTTTTCAGTGGGATCTGCTGGAAAAATGGTCCGGATCGCATCTTCAGATGCATCAACGGATAACCCTGTCTCCAAGGACAAGGGTGTCTCTTCTGTGGTGGCTGCAGAGTGCTCATCTACTAAAGGGCCACAGATTCGGCATTCAGGACTGGGTCCTGGTGACCACGGATGCCAGCCTGAAAGGCTGGGGAGCAGTCACACAAGGAAAAAATTTCCAGGGAGTGTAATCAAGTCTGGAGACTTCTCTCCACATAAATATACTGGAGCTAAGAGCAATTTACAATGCTCTAAGCTTAGCAAGACCTCTGCTTCAAGGTCAGCCGGTATTGATCATGTGGGACAACATCACGGCAGTCGCCCACGTAAACAGACAGGGCGGCACAAGAAGCAGGAGGACAATGGCAGAAACTGCAAGGATTCTTCGCTGGGCGGAAAATCATGTGATAGCACTGTCAGCAGTGTTCATTCCAGGAGTGGACAACTGGGAAGCAGATTTCCTCAGCACGACCTCCACCCGGGAGAGTGGGGACTTCATCGGGAAGTCTTCCACATGATTGTGAACCGTTGGGAAAGACCAAAGGTGGACATGATGGCGTCCCGCCTGAACAAAAAACTGGACAGGTATTGCGCCAGGTCAAGAGACCCTCAGGCAATAGCTGTGGACGTTCTGGTAACACCGTGGGTGTACCAGTCGGTGTATGTGTTCCCTCCTCTGCTTCTCATACCTAAGGTACTGAGAATTATAAGACGTAGAGGAGTAAGAACTATACTCGTGGCTCCGGATTGGCCAAGAAGGACTTGGTACCCGGAACTTCAAGAGATGCTCACAGAGGACTCATGGCCTCTGCCGTTAAGAAGGGACTTGCTTCAGCAAGTACCATGTCTGTTCCAAGACTTAACGCGGCTGCGTTTGACGGCATGGCGGTTGAACGCCGGATCCTAAGGGAAAAAGGCATTCCGGAAGAGGTCATTCCTACCCTGGTCAAAGCCAGGAAGGAGGTGACCGCACAACATTATCACCACATGTGGCGAAAATATGTTGCGTGGTGTGAGGCCAGGAAGGCCCCACGAAGAAATTTCAACTCGGTCGATTCCTGCATTTCCTGCAAACAGGAGTGTCTATGGGCCTCAAATTGGGGTCCATTAAGGTTCAAATTTCGGCCCTGTCGATTTTCTTCCAGAAAGAATTGGCTTCAGTTCCTGAAGTCCAGAAGTTTGTCAAGGGAGTACTGCATATACAACCCCCTTTTGTGCCTCCAGTGGCACTGTGGGATCTCAACGTAGTTCTGGGATTCCTCAAATCACATTGGTTTAAACCGCTCAAATCTGTGGATTTGAAATATCTCACATGGAAAGTGACCATGATGTTGGCCCTGGCCTCGGCCAGGCGAGTGTCAGAATTGGCGGCTTTGTCTCACAAAAGCCCATATCTGATTGTCCATTCGGACAGGGCAGAGCTGCGGACTCGTCCCCAGTTTCTCCCTAAGGTGGTGTCAGCGTTTCACCTGAACCAGCTTATTGTGGTACCTGCGGCTACTAGGGACTTGGAGGACTCCAAGTTGCTAGATGTTGTCAGGGCCCTGAAAATATAGGTTTCCAGGACGGCTGGAGTCAGGAAAACTGACTTGCTGTTATTCTGTATGCACCCAACAAACTGGGTGCTCTTGCTTCTAAGCAGACGATTGCTAGTTGGATGTGTAGTACAATTCAGCTTGCACATTCTGTGGCAGGATTGCCACAGCCAAAATCTGTAAAAGCCCATTCCACAAGGAAGGTGGGCTCATCTTGGGCGGCTGCCCGAGGGGTCTCGGCTTTACAACTTTGCCGAGCAGCTACTTGGTCAGGGGCAAACACGTTTGCTAAATTCTACAAATTTGATACCCTGGCTGAGGAGGACCTGGAGTTCTCTCATTCGGTGCTGCAGAGTCATCCGCACTCTCCCGCCCGTTTGGGAGCTTTGGTATAATCCCCATGGTCCTTACGGAGTCCCAGCATGCACTAGGACGTCAGAGAAAATAAGAATTTACTTACCGATAATTCTATTTCTCGTAGTCCGTAGTGGATGCTGGGCGCCCATCCCAAGTGCGGATTGTCTGCAATACTTGTACATAGTTATTGTTACAAAAATCGGGTTATTATTGTTGTGAGCCATCTTTTCAGAGGCTCCGCTGTTATCATGCTGTTAACTGGGTTCAGATCACAGGTTGTACAGTGTGATTGGTGTGGCTGGTATGAGTCTTACCCGGGATTCAAAATCCTTCCTTATTGTGTACGCTCGTCCGGGCACAGTATCCTAACTGAGGCTTGGAGGAGGGTCATAGGGGGAGGAGCCAGTGCACACCACCTGATCCTAAAGCTTTTACTTTTGTGCCCTGTCTCCTGCGGAGCCGCTATTCCCCATGGTCCTGACGGAGTCCCCAGCATCCACTACGGACTACGAGAAATAGAATTATCGGTAAGTAAATTCTTATTTTACCCTCCACCTTTTTGTTCTCCATTTTTTAATGTGTGGAATTATATGCCAGTAATATATCTGGAATTAGACGGTGGTAATGTCTGGAATTAGATACCACTAGATAGATACCAGATATCACTGCATACCCTCCAACATTTTACACACAAAAATCGGTACAAATTAGAAAAAGGGGCGTGGTCACAGGTAAAGGGGCGTGGTCACGCCCCTTTTCCTATACTTTCAATGGAAGTTTGGAGAGCCAAAAATAGGTACAGACCATGAAAAAAAGGTACTGTACCTATTAAAAAGGTACAGTTGGAGGGTATGTCACTGTGACTGGAATGATGACATATGCACAGTGACAGGACACTACCACAGCACCCTACAGCAGCCATATGCGGCACAAGACACTGGAGTATTAGTAATGTACTGTAGTATACTGAGCACCACAAGACAATGAGCAGTGATACGGAGCACTGATGAGATTACTAGAACTGACACAGAGCAGCCAGATGCCGCACTGGACTATTAGTAATGTTCTGTAGTATACTGAGCACCACAATGCAGCACAAAACAATGAGCAGTGATACTGAGCACTGATGAGGATACTAGAACTGACACTGAGCAGCAAGATGCAGCACTGGACTATTAGTAATGTACTCTAGTATACTGAGCACCACAATGCAGCACAAGACAATGAGCAGTGATACTGAGCACTGATGAGGATACTACTGAGAACTGACACTGAGCAGGAGAGACACACTACAATTTCATCTTGCGCCTCTTTTTTTATTTATCTTTGCATCATGTGCTGTTTGGGGCTATTTTTTTAAGTGCCATCCTGTCTGACACTGCAGTGCCACTCCTAGATGGGCCAGGTGTTTGTGCTGCCCACTTGGGTCGCTTAGCTTAGTCATCCAGGGACCTTGGTGCAAATTTTAGGACTAAAAATAATATTGGGAGGTGTGAGGTGTTCAGAATAGACTGGAAAGGAGTAGAAATTGGTTATTGAGCTTAATACTATAGGATCAAAATTACCCCCAAATTCTATGATTTTAGCTGTTTGAGGTTTAAAAAAAAAATCACCCGAATCCAAAACCCGAAAGTGTGGTTTTGCCAAAACGCGTCCGTATCCAAAACACAACTGCGGATCCGAAACCAAAACCAAAACATGAAACACGAAAAATGCCCGCTGCACATCTCTAGTTAGGGGAGAAGCATGTAGCCTTGTAGACTATGCACAGCTATATCTAGAAAAATATACAATCTAATCTTTAACCAACCAATGCAAGAAAGTATTTAATGTGAAAATACGAAACACTAGACTAATTGGAGGTGCGCCCTAAAGCAAATTACAATGTTAGGATTAGGGGGTTCGGAAAGACCTCTAGTGTATACACTACTATATACATTTTAAGATAGGAAGGTACAAATTACATATTCACATTGCATCTATGGGCTGGATTCAAATGTCCCTTTCCTCCCTCAATCGTGCCCGTCAGCAGCTATTCTAATGTTGCTGCCAACGGGTGCGACATGTTTATTTCAGCTCGCTACCCCCAGGGGAAACAAGCTGAAATGTGTGCAAAGAGACCCATTTGGGCAACCAAACGGTGTCTTTTCACGATCGCGCCCATTACTTTATTCAGGTTTAGGTGCTTTGTGCACCTAAACCAGAGTGTAATGGGCGCAATAATTGAGGGCATTTGAATTTCCCTTATATGTGTGTGTGTGATATACACATAGACACACATACTGTATTTCTTTATATAATGGACACCTCAGTTTCTATTCATTCATGTCCTGCCCCCTACTCTGTCAGACCCCTTCCCCTCTACTTTTCTGACCCCAAACGCCACTCATTCTTGTTGAGTGCTGGTGGGCCCATTCAGAATTTTGCTATGGGGCCCACAAAGGTCTAGTTACGCCACTGGGCAGGGTTATAGAGGAGGCGGTGCAAGGCATCCTGGGAACAGTCAAAGCTTTAGCCTGTTGGTGCCTTGGATCAACATCCAACTCTACACCCCGATGTTAGTGTAGTGCCTTTTGGGGTTAAGGTTTTACAGAAAGTTACAGGTTTTTTTAATTTAGTAAAATATGCCCCATTTTAAAGATAGGGCATTTAAATTTGTTGCACCTGTGCAGTACATAGCAGCCTGCAGGGCATGTACAGTGGCTTCATTTGGGTGCACATACATTGCCGACTCCTGGTCGCAAACTGAAATTATTGTGTGTAAGTGGAATTAGCGGTGTTTATGTCATACAGGGGGGTGGGGGAGGTTTGTGGTTGGCGGGGGGCACGCTGTGCGATTATTATCCTGCATCTATACATACATGCGCTAACACCTGGACATACACTGATGTACCCACACCTAATATCCATACATACACGCCCTGACACCTGGACATACACCAACATTCCCACACCTGCATCTATACATACACATGCTGACACCTGGACATACACCAACAGAATTAGCTTTGCAAATATAGATATAGTGCAGCAGAATATATTGGTGGTTGTAGTCAGTTGTAATTACCAAGCAGAATTAGCTTTGCATATATATAGTGCAGCAGAATATATTGGTGGTTGTAGTCAATTGTAATTACCCAGCAGCAGCTCTACTGCACTCAACATCACCAGTGCTCACAATATATATAATGCATCTATATATACACGCGCTGACAAATGGACATACACCGACGTACCCACACTTGCATCTATACATATATGCACTGACATCTGGACATACAAGCACCTGCATCTATACATACACGCGCTGACACCTGAACCTACACTGACGTTCCCACACCTGCATCTATACATACACATTCTGACACCTGGACATACACAGACGTACCCACACCTGCATCTATACATACACGCGTTGACACCTGGACGTACACTGACGTACACACACCTACATCTATATATGCATGGATGCAAATGTGGGTACGTCTGTATACGTCCAGTTGTTAGCATGTGTATGTATAGATGTTAGGTGTGGGTACATCAGTGTATGTCCAGGTGTCAGCACATGTATGTATAGATTCACATGTGGGTACGTTGGTGTACGTTTAGGGGTCAGCGTGTTTATGTATAGATGTTGGTGTGTGTATGTCAGTGTACGTACAGATATAGGTGTGTGTATGTATGTATGTATGTATGTATATGTATAGAGGAAGGTGTGATACATACATATAACACATACATGATAGATACATACATATATCACACACACGATAGATAGATAGATAGATAGATAGATAGATAGATAGATAGAACACATACCTACAAGATAGATACATACATACATACATACATACATGATAGATACATATATACACACACATACGATAGATAGATAGATAGATAGATAGATAGACAGATAGATAGATAGATAGATAGATAGATAGATAGATAGATAGATATATATCACAAACATATATGATTCATACATATATCACACACACATACATGATACATACATGAGAAAGACCTGGGATGGTGATGAGGCCCGGGCCCCCTGCTGATGTTGCGTTGAGGAAGGCAGTGTTCCAGGGCGGATGCCAGTCGGGGAGAGCGCCGCGCAGCCCGGGAAAAATACTGCTGAGGAGCTACATCTGGAAGAGCCCCAGGGAGGGAGAGTGTCACATGCCCCATCCTGCGCGGCACACTCTGCAGGCCTGCACATGGGAAGGGAGGTCTCTGGCCACACATACTCACCCTGCTGCTGAAGCCCCGCTGCTGTCCCCATCAGCGCTCTCCAGCGGGGAGCGGGGCCAGGATGAACCTCAACCTGTGAGAACTATCTTCATGATCAAGAGATCTCATATGCAAGATAAGTATGTGTTGGGAAAGGGCTGGGGAGGGCGGCTGCTCGGGCACACCCTCGTCAAGTTAAGGAGATTTAACTGAGGAAGCACAAGGGAACTCTCGTCTGGGGACAACAACTGCAGGGAGACCACATCTTTTCAGATGAACATGGGAGGGCGGAAGGCTGCCTAATACTGAAGCACCCTCAGACATTAAACCATATGCAACAACTATTGCAAGCATTCCTGGGGGAAGGTCTGCAGCAGACGGATTTGCATTCGGTGATGTCATCCAAGCAGTGGGCCAAAGTTGGCTGGAACCCTCATCTGTATATGAAAAGAGAAAAGGGGCATGCGGGGCATGGCGGTCTTTTGCGGCGCTTGGATAACCCCAAGTTTGCATTAAACACCCCCACCCTCCTTCGGTGTGAGGCTCATGTTGGCCATGCCCAAGACCATAAATCGAATGGATTTTGCCAATTTTGGCTTTAACTTTGCATCATCGTAATCGACACTGGAGTCAGAATCCGTGTCGGTATCTGTGTCAACAAACTGGGATAGTGGGCGCTTATGAGACCCTGACAGTCCCTGCAACATAGGATCAGGCATGGGTTGAGACCCTGACTGTCCCAAAGCTTCTGCCTTGTCTAATCTTTTGTGCAATGAGTTTACACTAGCATTTAAAACATTCCACATATCCATCCAATCAGCTGTCGGCGGAGACACCACATTCATTTGCTCCCGCTCCTCTCTAATATAGCCTTCTTCCTCAGACATGTCGACACACGTGTACCGACACACCACACACACAGGGAATGCTTTTTCTGAAGACAGTTTCCCCACAAGGCCCTTTGGAGAGACAGAGAGGGAGTATGCCAGCACACACCCCAGCGCTATATAACCCAGGAATAAAACAGTAACTTAATGTTTGCCCAGTAGTGCTGCTGTATGTAATTTGCGAATTATGTGCCTCCCCCCCTCTTTTCAACCCTCTTGTCTAACGTGGTATAAGCAGGGTAGAGTCCGGGGAGCTTCCTCTCAGCGGTGCTGTGGAGAAAAAATGGCGCTGGTGAGTGCTGAGGGAGAAGCCCCGCCCCCTCGGAGGCGGGCTTCTGTCCCGCTTAAACTGTAAAATTGGTGGGGGCTCATACATATATACAGTGCCCAGCTGTATATATGTTATATTTTTGCGAAAGAGGTTTATATTGCTGCCCAGGGCGCCCCCCCTGCGCCCTGCACCCTTACAGTGACCGGAGTATGTGAGGTGTATGGGAGCAAAGGCACACAGCTGCAGTGCTGTGCGTTACCTCAGTGAAGATCATGAAGTCTTCTGCCGCCTCTGAAGTCTTCTTTTCTTCTCATACTCACCCGGCTTCTATCTTCCGGCTCTGCGAGGGGGACGGAGGCGCGGCTCTGGGACGGACGGCGAGGGTGAGATCCTGCGTACCAATCCCTCTGGAGCTAATGGTGTCCAGTAGCCTAAGAAGCAGGACCTTGCAACTCAGAGAGTAGGGCTGCTTCTCTCCCCTCAGTCCCTCGATGAGGGAGTCTGTTGCCAGCAGTGCTCCCTGAAAATTAAAAACCTAACAAAATACTTTCTGTCAGAAAGCTCAGGAGAGCTCATGAAAAGCACCCAGTCTCCACTGGGCACAGTATCAAACTGAGGTCTGGAGGAGGGGCATAGAGGGAGGAGCCAGTGCACACCCAGAACTAAAGTCTTTCTTAAAGTGCCCATGTCTCCTGCGGAGCCCGTCTATCCCCATGGTCCTTACGGAGTCCCCAGCATCCTCTAGGACTTTAGAGAAAATAGGATTTTAATACCTACTGGTAAATCCTTTTCTCTTAGTCCGTAGAGGATGCTGGGCACCCGTCCCAGTGCGTACTGTGTCTGCAGTTATTAAATGGCCCTTAACTCCAGAACATTTAT